>NW_013543334.1:246024-382927 GCF_000499545.2 Eimeria tenella | reverse complement strand
TCTATGACGAATGCACACTACTGCGTGTAAACCCGGCCTGATCGCTGCCATCGTTTTTGTCTGCAGCTCGTTTAAAACAAGGTCATTTAAAAAGCATCGTGCAGTTTATTAGATCCATCTAGCGTGTGCCTGGAGTCGAGATATCCTGTGCCCTCAGTACCATGTCCCTGAGGCATGCCATGTGAAGTATTGCAAACACTTCTGTAGCTTCTCTTCTGGAAATGCGGGAAAAGGCAACAATTACAAGTGCGCCATCTCCATAGCAATCCTTTCAGGAGAGTGAGGCTTGCTAAACGCCACTCGTCTGCATCGTTCCTCGTAATATATCTTTGAAAGAAAGATTCTCCCAGTGAACAACTGCACAAAGGGAACCACGCAGTAAGCTCTCGTTCATTTCCTGGCCCCATAACCATTTAAATGTAGCTATCAAGTGCCGAATCAAAGCATCATGTACGCGTTTACATACTGCATCAGTGATGGGCTTATATCTTCTTGGCGCAGCATAGTAAAATGCAACTCCACCATTGTGGTCTAAATGAAATTTTCTTGAGTGCCGCTTTGAAATCACGGTACTTGCTTGCAACTTAGCCGATCTAACAACATTAAGACCCACCGCCTTTATCATATGCTTTGGCTTGAAGCTTTCATTATGATTTTGCAGCGCCAGGTACAACTAGGCTGCCTATGAAACATTTTTCAAGATGGCTTGTCATCTGCTTGAACATTTCTTGCGACCGATTGTTGACGTGCTAATTACAGTGTTTTGGAGTGTCAACGCAACTTCCGTGAAAGATGTTTGGCAACGCCAACCGTTCTGTATGTGTACAGTTCGAAAAATGTCCCCATAGGCGAAGACGTAGCTTACAATCTCATAACCGTCATATGATTAAATGATATCATGCCTCTAAGGCTTAAATTTTGCCACACCAATAGCAAAGCTTTTGAGACACGCAAGTAGCGCAATTCCGCAGTGGATACATTGCGCGGAGTTGACGGCAGGTTATTGTGATGTGAAGCATTCGCCAAATATGTTTTGTATGGCGGCTAACACCTCGCTAATCTTCTATGGTAGTTTCAAGAGTGTTGATCGCCAAAAGTGCTCTCTTGATACCTGAGCCTTCCCGGATAGGGACGCTCACAATCTACCGCGCACATAACGGGAGGTTGCAAATTATCCGTTTTGTGGTCACGCTGCTGAAGAGAGAGGTATCAGCTCTCCATGAGCTCTGATTTCCTTGCATACAGTCGGGTCATGACAAAGCAGTTTGATGTCCGGATATGGAAAGCCTTGGCCTAAACAGCCATTTTTAAGTTAACTATGAGCTAAAATTAACTGCACGCACTACCGAATAATATCCATCCGCCAAGATTCAGAGTGTACGTTAAGAGCGAGCAATGTGAGGAAGAGCCATTAGGATGCGCATTACATTGGTGGGCTGTCAGCGTGATTCACTACAATGCTGAACATACACTCTGTCATAACAAACCAGTTCGAGTTCAGGATATGGAAAGCCTTAGCCTAAACAGCGATTTTTAAGTTAACCACGAGCTAAAGCTCACTGCTCGCACTTGTGAATCAAATCCATCCGACAAAGTTCAAAGTTGTACTTTATGAGGAGTTACTCAATTTTCGCAGCCATCGGATGCCTCTTGCACGTCCATTTTTATACATACCCTGCATCTATTATTGCTGTCTGAGTCCTGTCCAAGGACAGTGCTACTGAATTCGTGCGCAGCAGCCCCAAAGCTACCATATCAGATTTGGAAATCAGAACATCTTGGCTCACTACACACCGCTAGAATTGCACCAACAAAAAGGAGGCAATGCCGCTGTCAACAGCATCATCAAGCAAGCTCTGAAAGTCATTTATGATGTTCAGCACTGTAGTGAATCACGCCGACAGCCCACCAATATTATGCGCATCCTAATTGCTTTTCCTCACAAGCTCATTTACAAAAGCTGTTCTTGATGAGTTCGCTCTGCCGAAGGCAACAACATAGCTTTTCAATAGCTGACGCCAACGTTCGACAGACCATTGGTTCTGGTAGCCACATTAATGCTAGCGAGCCACTAAAGAAAAGCACGAAAAATGTTTCAAGGTAAAACTATTGTTACATAAACTGCCACTATTCACCTGAAAAAACAGAGTGGTGAGCTACCTAAGAAAGCATAGGCTCTTGAACATCAAAGAGTGCAACCAATGTATATAGCCTACTCAACGAGCACAAGACGCTGATGATTCCTCTAGCGAGCAAAAAGGAAACTCAAGTCCTTCCCAATAGTCCGGCAAGGAAGGTCGTACGCCTACGCTGATAATGAGGCTTAATTTTAGCGTGCGCACATTGCTTTCCGAAAGAGTGTACGCCATAGCCATGTCATGATAGCTCGTACTACCTGTTGTTCATAAACTTGGCGATTACTTTACTTCATATAGAATCAAAGGGGAGTGGCGTGAGTTACTCAAGCTCACGATCCAGGGAAATAAGTTTGCTCCAGTGATCCATCGATTCGCAGTTTGATGCCAATGAGCATATTGAGCTTTCCTTGAAAATGCAAACCTCCAGATGCATCAAAATGCTGATACAGCTGCAGGAACCTGACCAAAAGTACGCCAACAGAAGAACGCCCGCAGTTATTCGTTTCTGAACGAGATTATGCTGTCGAAACACACTTCCCGAGGAGCCACAGACGAGAATGCCACAGAAATGAATGTACGAGTTTGCTTTTCACATACTACCTTAGCGTTGAGTATTCTAGGGATACTACGAAAAGAGCTGCAGGCTAGCTTCAACAAAGGCATCCCAACAAAAAAGTAGGGGGCCTTGCTATTAACAGTGATGTGTTCAACTGTGACCAAGAGCAACTCAAAATTACCAAGTCTCACAATCTTAGTGTCATGCAAAGGATTAAAACAATCGTTGCAGTCCTTTGGTTTCTTTGCTGTGCATAAAACTGTCCAGGCCTGGCAACGTCACATTGAACGTATTATCTAAGCAAATCTCCTTCAGTTCCTTCAGCTTGCTCAATGGAGTGCAAATTCCACCGAGGGCTGCCTACTATCTGGAATGAAGCGGGCAAGAATATGTTAGTGAAGAGTCTTAATGCACCCCAGCAAAAACAGTTTTCCATGTTGAATGCCTGCCGACAACTTCTGTTGGCCTTCAGAGAAGCTTTCTTCACGCCTACAACCTGAAAAATCAAGGGGGTTTGCGTCTTCTAGCACAGCGTGAAACAGAGTTGCGTTCTAAGCGGGGCAGCTTCCATTTCTGCCTTCATGGTTAACAGCAATTCACGTGTGTGTTGCCGCACGTCTAAATCTCCCCCAGGTCTAGCTTGCACGTTCAAGAATCTAAGTATTTCACTCTCATAGTAACGCAAAACAAAAAGGCAGCGAGTATTCGTGTTTTAGCGTGCTGAGTCAGTGTACTATCAAAACCCGAAACGTACAAGCTAAGGCACCCCCCAAAGGTCAAAACAAACGACAATGCATGCGAGTAGAAAGGTTCACTCCACTGCCTTGAGTGCAGAAGCCATAAACTGCGTGAAACTCATGCATCGCAAAAAAGGCATTCTCGTTTGTCAAATGAATATCGCGCCGTTGTAAACTCAACAACACAGCTTGCAAAACATCTATATTTCCTGTCAGGATACCAAGAGAGCAATGGCAAGGCTCCTTCTTGACCCTGACACAGCGTAAAGCTGCCATCCTATGCACTGTGTAAACCGGAGCACCAGAAGCGCAATTAAAGATAAAATATTTCCGAAAGAACACGAACATTCTTGGAAACCACTCTAAGTTGGAAGGTAGAGCTATATTTTGTTTCCTAAAGTCATTATTAGTAGGTAGTTGGCAAGATTAGCTCTGGTGGTAATAAAGCTGAATCCGCATTCAGCTTTATTATCACCAGAGCTAATCTTACCAACTACCTACTAGTAATGACTTCAGGAAGCAAAATATAGCTTTACCTTCCAATTTAGAGTGCTAGTCAAGCGACGTCAGCAGGTGCTATTTCGTGCTAGAGGTATACAAATTTACAGACAAAAAGTCCTTACGGTTTGAGAAATGCGAATTCCACGATGATGCAATGTCGTTCAATATGCGCTGCAACCATGGTCGTCATCTGGCCGGTACATTTTGTTGCACTGGCATGCCTTCTACAGCCCTCCAAAAAGTGCCCAACCCACATTTTACACGCATATCGTGCAACCATGCGGCGGACCTCTCTTAAAAACGCAAGACTATACTGCTGCATGGCACTGCAAGCATGAAACATGCAGCCTTCAGTTAAAACGAGAAACCGTCTTCCTCATCAAAATGAAACAAAGTGTAATAATTTGCCTTCAAAAGGACAGACTTCACGTCTGTCTTCAGACGAACCGTCGGGAGGTCACCCACAACTAAACTTGCGGCTAAGCTAGGGGTGCTAGAGGCCGCATCGTGTTCTGCCTGTGGAGGCAAAGCGGAAGACGGACACTTTAAGACTCATCGCACATACAGAACACGCCCATGAAGCAAAATGCCAATTATGGATGACACTTCCTTGTTTGCTGACAAGCGAAATGGGGGAAATGCCGCATGTCCACGGGTGACAAGATGACTGCGGCTCTCACATTCGATTCCTTGGAATATATTGTCTGTTTGACCATTCTGCGGATCCAACACATACCAGCTAGCGGTCAGCATCAAAAATGAAGTGCCAGCCTGTCACATTATGAAGTCACCACGGGAAGAGCTTGTTGTACTTCGAAGGGCGCGTCAAAGTTTGAGACAAACCTTCCCCTGCAATACGGTTCTCCCTCACAAAGTACGTACAAGCTTCAGCCACGATTTTCTTTTCACTGCCGAGACCAGTAAAACGAGCAGTTCCTTGGTTTGTGCTCAGCAACTCATTCAACTTCTTAGCAGCAATCACAAGATGTGTCGAACGCAGACGGCGAGATCTGGCAAGATACCCCTAAATATTCGCCCTGCGTGTATGTTGGGACAGCCATGCTAGCGCGTCGGCGTACTTTCTGTGCACAGTAGAGCGCCTGTGTCCGTGGAACGACGTCCTGGGCTCATGACGCTTTGCCACAGACTTAGTTCAACTGGCGTATTCAAATGATCCAGTGAATGGGCGCATTAGTTCACATGCACAATATGTGCTTTCCTCGATGAATAAGCATGCCCACAATCTTCAGAAGTCAGAATAGCACGCTGGTAGGCGAAACCAATGCGCAATGCGCAGAGTTTCACTTGCTGTCTACTATTTTAACGCTCGTGAAAGACTTTTCTTCCCCGCAGGCATGCCGTGTCTGGACCTCCAAGCAAAATGCGAATCGCGTTCACCCGGTCTTTCTCCCTGCTCCCGTTGTTGGAACGAAAGTCTACGAACTTGCAGGCCTCACAGGAATGAGGTGCGGAAAAACTGATTCGAACGCTAGTGGAAGCCTCTTCATACACTGATAAATCCTAAATACATCTTCGCGCAAAAGTTTAGCCTTTTGTGGTTGCAGTCGCACACCTGCTACCGTCTCTGCACTAGAGGCAAATAATATTTAAACTCTTGTTGCAGCAGTGTAAGTCGAAATCACTTTTCGCTAAATTGCCATTAAAAGAAAGCACCGAGAGCGACAGGAATAAAAAACAGCTTAATGCACAACTGATGCAGACCAACAATGCACCTGATGCTTGTAAAAAGTCTGCGAAACGACCAAGTCATTGCTGTTCTGTTGAATCCATTGAAACACATTTCCAAAGAGTCCCTCATGCCGCCGTCAGAACATTTGTCCCCAGCATAAAACATATAGTAAGCCAACGCGTTTTTATCTTCACGCTGGCACGACTCTGAAACAAATAAGGGTTTCCGCAGCTCACGTGCTAGAGAAAAAGCTGTGTTTTGTACAAAACACACAGGTCAACCTACGCATTTCACGTAAATTCCGCGACAGCTTGACATGGTCAAATCTGTGTGCCGACAGAGTGTATGTGCAGTGTATCTGCCGCCAGAAAAAACCTAAAAATCAGCTAAATGTAATTTCCAAAAATCACAGGACAGTGTGACAATGAGTACACCGTGAAGGATGTCAATGCCTACTTTGGCTTTCAAAAAAAGCTGTGTTGAGGCAGATGGTATTTCGCGTACGAACTTTGCGGCACCACGAAGTTATTTGCACTTCCAATTGGACCTGCGAATTTCTGCATGGACTCTATGCACAGTTAGCTTCTCTAACAGTAGTACTTTTTGGTCATTTGTGCCTCTCAGCAGCCGCGTAGGGAACCATCGAAAAGACCACGCTGGTCCCAGCGCTTCTAGCAATGTGTCCCCGAAAGCCTAACATGAAAAGTAGTCCTAGTTTTTGAGGCTAGAGCTGAAAACACCAGGGCTACGCTACAGCAAATATCGCTAGCGTAAGTGTAGACAGAAGCCAAACTTTACTCACGAATGTTTCTCTATCAAAAGAACAAACTGGGCTACCGAAAAAATGCGCCAGCCAATGAGAATTGACTATGCGTGGCACTCGCTAGAAACTACAACTTTTAGGTCGCACTTCACATGAATGCTGCATTAGTCTTCATCATGGCAGTAGAATGTACCAAAAGCATGCTAAAAATGGTGTCTGCATCCGCTTGCCCATGTCCAGGGTAGCTTGCTCATTTTAAACAGTCATCTCAAGGACGCCAGCAAGGTACGAAAGGATTCGAAGTTGAAAGGCTGGCGCAGTGCTGCAATTCTTGCAGAAAATGCGGCAAGTTCGCCATTCACCCATATACACTCATGCGATTATGCACGGAGAATGCGCACCGTTACCATCTCATCATAGCTGTCACTTTATCACCCCGCAACTATACGACTGCACATAGAACGCTTGCATTTCAGAAAGCAGACCACTATCTTCCCAACAAATGCGTTTTTGTGCTTAACCTTATTATTTGGCATGCCACGCAGTATACTACACAGGTTCATGGGATGCAAAGCTTTAAAACGCTTCAGGTAGTCCCTTCGGCTTGCGCCCCCGCATGCAGATCTTGTCCCTACACACAGCAAGGTCATAATTTTGGGACAGAGCCTTGCACGCACAATGGCGAAACATCGCCTCACCACACTGTTCGAGGATTCGCATCTTGCTTCAACATGCGCTCTTGCGTGCCAAGCTACTTGATTGTCAGCCTTTCGCGCACCAGGTAAAAGGTAGCTTCGCTCTTGCCGAAAAGCGCGTAGAACCTCAGCGCGAGCCCGTGCACCCTTCCAACAGCAAACGCTATACGAGCAAGCAACCAAACTTTGCAGCGAAATCCTCTAATCGCTCCAAACAGCGGCACCGTCAGGGCAAAGACAAGTTAGCTAATCAACATTCCTTTTTGGTGCCTGAAAGATCATGCCTTCACGAGATGCCATTCCACGGCTGTGAGGACCCCATTCTCTTCCTTCCGCGGTCCTCTCCTTGTCAATATGCGTTGGAGAACTATCATTGCATCGCCAGCTGGCGTTGGTCCAGCCTCTGTAACTTGCGCAACTGCCATGTACACCCTCCGGCCTACGTAGCATCTATGTCTAGCTGCCAACACCTACTGAGACGATAATCATCCAAGCACTTCATCAGCAAACCAGTTTTATCTGTAGGCAAGCTCATTCAATATTGCCATGCTCTTGCTTTGCATACCACGCACGCGGATAGTCTCCTCGCCATGTTGCACCTGCACCGTTGGTGCTGACACTACCACATTTAGTATGGCCAGATATTATTCAGACAAACCTTCATTGAGAGAAAAATTCTGACAGCACACTAGGACACACAAAAGCGCTGTGGCAGTGGACGGATGAAGTTCAAGATCCAGTGCATGCTGGACGCTGAGGTGAATTATGCTGCTATGCGTTTAAGCACGGGCTGCAGCGATGCTGCAGCAGTGATGAAGCTGACTATGCTAAGAGGCATAGTCTGCAGTATCGCTCACACTAGCTTCCAGCATGCACTGGATCTTGAACTTCATCCCGTCTTTGGCCCACAGCCGCTATTCTAGACATAGGAAGCAGCTTACAGGCTGTCGTCCAGCCGCACTGTACACGCCTGTTTCCCACCTGATACAGCGGCCACCTCCAGCAAGCTTGGTACAGACATACTTTCCTTTGAAATGCAATTATGAGATGACGGAATCAAATATGCCGGAAGTTGCAACCGTTGACTTTCGAAACCATCAGCCGCAAAAGTTTTGTTACAGCTTACCCCACTTACGCATTTGCCACACTTGCAACATAGCGTAGAAGACCTTTTCTCTTCCAGTGTCACAAACGCAGGCTACCGGCATCTACTCACGCAAAAATGATCGACTTTTCTCTCCAGCGCCTCCCCGTGCAAAGAAACGCTGCTCAAAATGCCGGCCCTGTACGTTCATGTTACTCTCACGGATTTCTTTTTCGCCATGTGGCAGTTGCAGAACATTATTGGGGCCACTACTGCCGCATAAAGCGCGGCAAAGCATACTGCTGCCACACCCCAGTCACGTCAACAATCTCAGTCACACACTGGAGAACAGCAAACATTGTGTCACATTTCAACGTACGCGCTTCCAATTCGTTTTTCTCAACTTCAGGAACACACGAAATAATGCGCAATTCCTAGTCTCCGATTCATTTGTAGCTTATGTTTATACATGTACGCCCATACGGTCGAAAAGCTGCCCCATGATGTTACCTATACACCTCCCGCTGCAAGCCCTTTCTGGGAGCACGACTCATTGGTTTCAATATTTATAAAACGATTGTGGCATTGCGGTGTCAAATTCGTCAGAACTGAAAACTTCTGTCATACAGACTCATCACTCGAAATGTTGCAATGTCTTCACTTTATAATATCGAGGCCACCCCCACCTAGCCGCTTGTTGCTAAAAATGTCCTGCATGTAATATTGACTTATGCTCGTCATTAGCCAACAAACTAGTTGAGCGACCCGCAAACGTGTCGAGCTCTACCAATCTCGCTCTGCGCCAGCCGCTAGCACAAAGCAAAATTTTGAGGTGTTCTAATTGCATGCAACGTCTTGTTTGACCAAATACAGAGTGCATTTCATACGTCTGCCGTGTCCTTCGTTATTTTAGGAGGGAGAAGAGACTCAATAAACACAATGTTTTAAGCTGTATCTGTACGTCATTTTCAACCCTTTTGTGCCTGCCTACATTAATTCTCACCTGCCTATTGAGCATGCCGCTGGTAGTCCGGACAGCAGCTAGGATTTTGCACTACTTCTTCGGAACTCATTCAGATGGGATCCGATATGCGAGGTACTCCACATTACACTTTCCTTATCAGGCGGTCTCTAGAAAGCGAATAAAGACTAATCGAGCTTGGCATGTCCCACAATGTACGCACTAACAAAGTGTCTCAATCGTCGGGAGACAACCACAAATGGCTAGGTGTTCCATACACCTCCATACTTGCTGTATCTGTTTTCGCATCACCGGCAGTTCATATTACAGATCATATTACAATTATCTTTTACTGAACTCCTTCACTGGCAACAAAGATTTTGTGTCTGGAGAGAAGCGCTCAGCCACTTGCTTCTATGCTCCCAGATTTTGTCCACGAAAAACAAAGTTGCACGCTTGTTCAGAAAATGACAAAGTGGTTAGGCAGACGTTGAAATGCTCCCTTAGCATCTCGACTGCAGATGGAATAATCATTGACTCGCAGCAGCCCACACCATTGCCGTCGTTATTATTTGGAGAGCCCGCTTGGTAAACGATTGGCTCGACAGCTTGCTTGCTGACAGCAAAAACCTCGCAAGCTTGCGAAAATAAAATGATACTCCTCAAATCTATCCATATCCTGAAACAGTTTCTGTTTCCCGAGAGAGCATGGCATGCGTTTACCGCAGGGCCTTCCAAGCGCTGTGCTGACTTAAAGGCACTAACGCAGATGGAATATAACTGTTCCCCAGCGGTTAGAAGGCGGCAACAAACTCAATCTTCAGCGTTTCACACGTTTTACAAAAGCTGGCTTGAAAGCATAACTGCCAAGTGCAGTATGCTCTCCATCAAGCAGACAGCCGGTTGCAACATGGTATGCCTGGGCTCTCCTACAACGCCATCATTCAGAGACAAAATGCCGTTTTCAATTCAGTGCCCAGCGTCAGCCACTTGTTGGGCACTCTTTGAGTTATCAAGTACATTTTGTCCACAAAATTCGAATTAAATCTTAACTTCTTGTTCCGTTGAGCCAATGTGCTGTTCGCTACTCGGCGCAGTTGTCAGGTCGAACACTGCCCACATAGCTTCCCAACATCTGCATGTCTAGGTTTTGGGTATTAGCCGAACAAATGCTTATCTAGAAGACGACAGACTAGTGTGGGAATAGTCTGCATGTCTCTGTGACACTGCGATAATAAATGACCTCGTGCATTCACACTGTCAAATAATACCGGCGTTGCTACTTGAAAACTCGGCTAGCCAGGGGATAGCTCGCAAGCCATTAGCTCACACTAAAATTCCCCGTTTCGAATGCATGAAAGACTAAGTGTACTCCGCAAGTGAAAGCATCGCGCCCCTTCCTGTCTCTTTTAAGAGCATGCACCGCGTGAGTCATGCCGCCACCGAGGCGCACTGCTGATTCTTCGGCAATCGCTGCATGCAATGTATTTACTTTTCTACGGTTGTAAACTAGCAGACATTGGGCAGCTGTTTCTGCCATCCTATTTTGCTCAGAAAGGTTGACACAAGATTTCAGCCGCCGCATACAGCACGCGTGCAGCAACTGGTCAAAATATTGAGTACCGTTCGCCAGAACACGACAACTGGCTAACGCACAGAAGGAGACCGATGCACTTCGGGCGGCGCAGAACTTTAAAATAACAATACATTGTCAGATTTCCGATGGCACCGCCGTCGTTATACTCCCGAATTATCCAACAAAAACACATCGTTCACAGGCTATTTTTTGCCACAAAAATTTTCCCACGGGCGTATGAACAATTGAAAAAACAATCCGTCCATTACTGATTACTAATTCACCGGAGACCGAGCAGACCATCTGGCGTAAGAGGCGCTCTACTGATTCTGCGGCACCCACCCACACATCTGAAATGCAGCTAGCGTCTTGAACTGACATGCTGCAAATGAACCTCGCGAACGGACTCCAGCCATCCCGCTCTCTTCGAAAACGTAGATCAAAACGCCCAATCTCGTCGCATGCAGCACGCACGCACGCAACAAATTGCAGGGCAACTGCCTGAAGTAGGCCTAGCTTCAATACTCCCGTCCTGCAATGCCAGTATTCGAAACGTTACATCCTTCCCTTAGTCCCCAATGTCAGCAATTCTCTGCGCTCCCCAAGTTCTTCCATACAGCCTGGAAATAATGGCATATCCCAAAATCAAACTACCGCTTCTGCTTTCTTCCGCCAGCTTGCTTATCAGCCCACGCTGGTTCACGACCAAAAACACGGCTTTTGCATCCTGCTGGTGATCCAGCACCGACTCTTTACCCAGGAACAAAACTACCACACACAGGCTTATCCACCAACAGGCGAACGCACTGCTCCAGAGTCTGCTTATGTTCTGGAGACCACGAAGGCAACTTTTCTCTTCCATTCGCTGCAAAGCCACAGGGCGTCGCCACTGCCCACGTCGCAAGAAATCGCCCGGAAAATGGACGACTGCTTAGCTACTGGTGCGCTTTGCAGCTTCACCTTGACTGCGTCCAAACCTAATGGATATGCGCGCCGCACCTTCCTCCCTCCGGCGCAGCACGTGCTCGCCGCACACCATATATCTTCCACAGAAATTGTCGTGCTCCCTGCGCTCGCCTGACTCCGCGGCGCCCACCCACCCAGCTGAAATGCAGCTATCGTCTTGAACTGACAGGCCGCAAATGAACCTCGCGAACGGACTCCAGCCATCCCGCTCTCTTCGAAAACGCAGATCAAAACGCCCAATCTCGTCGCATGCAGCACGCACGCACGCAACAAATTGCAGGGCAACTGCCTGAAGTAGGCCTAGCTTCAATACTCCCGTCCTGCAATGCCAGTATTCGAAACGTTACATCCTTCCCTTAGTCCCCAATGTCAGCAATTCTCTGCGCTCCCCAAGTTCTTCCATACAGCCTGGAAATAATGGCATATCCCAAAATCAAACTACCGCTTCTGCTTTCTTCCGCCAGCTTGCTTATCAGCGCACGCTGGTTCACGACCAAAAACACGGCTTTTGCATCCTGCTGGTGATCCAGCACCGACTCTTTACCCAGGAAAAAAATACCACACACAGGCTTATCCACCAACAGGCAAACGCACTGCTCCAGAGTCTGCTTATGTTCTGGAGACCACGAAGGCAACTTTTCTCTTCCATTCGCTGCAAAGCCACAGGGCGTCGCCACCGCCCACGTCGCAAGAAATCGCCCGGAAAATGGACGACTGCTTAGCTACTGGTGCGCTTTGCAGCTTCACCTTGACTGCGTCCAAACCTAATGGATATGCGCGCTGCACCTTCCTCCCTCCGGCGCAGCACGTGCTCGCCGCACACCATATATCTTCCACAGAAATTGTCGTGCTCCCTGCGCTCGCCTGACTCCGCGGCGCCCACCCACCCAGCTGAAATGCAGCTATCGTCTTGAACTGACAGGCCGCAAATGAACCTCGCGAACGGACTCCAGCCATCCCGCTCTCTTCGAAAACGTAGATCAAAACGCCCAATCTCGTCGCATGCAGCACGCACGCATGCAACAAATTGCAGGGCAACTGCCTGAAGTAGGCCTAGCTTCAATACTCCCGTCCTGCAATGCCAGTATTCGAAACGTTACATCCTTCCCTTAGTCCCCAATGTCAGCAATTCTCTGCGCTCCCCAAGTTCTTCCATACAGCCTGGAAATAATGGCATATCCCAAAATCAAACTACCGCTTCTGCTTTCTTCCGCCAGCTTGCTTATCAGCCCAAGCTGGTTCACGACCAAAAACACGGCTTTTGCATCCTGCTGGTGATCCAGCACCGACTCTTTACCCAGGAACAAAACTACCACACACAGGCTTATCCACCAACAGGCGAACGCACTGCTCCAGAGTCTGCTTATGTTCTGGAGACCACGAAGGCAACTTTTCTCTTCCATTCGCTGCAAAGCCACAGGGCGTCGCCACCGCCCACGTCGCAAGAAATCGCCCGGAAAATGGACGACTGCTTAGCTACTGGTGCGCTTTGCAGCTTCACCTTGACTGCGTCCAAACCTAATGGATATGCGCGCCGCACCTTCCTCCCTCCGGCGCAGCACGTGCTCGCCGCACACCATATATCTTCCACAGAAATTGTCGTGCTCCCTGCGCTCGCCTGACTCCGCGGCGCCCACCCACCCAGCTGAAATGCAGCTATCGTCTTGAACTGACAGGCCGCAAATGAACCTCGCGAACGGACTCCAGCCATCCCGCTCTCTTCGAAAACGCAGATCAAAACGCCCAATCTCGTCGCATGCAGCACGCACGCACGCAACAAATTGCAGGGCAACTGCCTGAAGTAGGCCTAGCTTCAATACTCCCGTCCTGCAATGCCAGTATTCGAAACGTTACATCCTTCCCTTAGTCCCCAATGTCAGCAATTCTCTGCGCTCCCCAAGTTCTTCCATACAGCCTGGAAATAATGGCATATCCCAAAATCAAACTACCGCTTCTGCTTTCTTCCGCCAGCTTGCTTATCAGCGCACGCTGGTTCACGACCAAAAACACGGCTTTTGCATCCTGCTGGTGATCCAGCACCGACTCTTTACCCAGGAACAAAAATACCACACACAGGCTTATCCACCAACAGGCAAACGCACTGCTCCAGAGTCTGCTTATGTTCTGGAGACCACGAAGGCAACTTTTCTCTTCCATTCGCTGCAAAGCCACAGGGCGTCGCCACCGCCCACGTCGCAAGAAATCGCCCGGAAAATGGACGACTGCTTAGCTACTGGTGCGCTTTGCAGCTTCACCTTGACTGCGTCCAAACCTAATGGATATGCGCGCCGCACCTTCCTCCCTCCGGCGCAGCACGTGCTCGCCGCACACCATATATCTTCCACAGAAATTGTCGTGCTCCCTGCGCTCGCCTGACTCCGCGGCGCCCACCCACCCAGCTGAAATGCAGCTATCGTCTTGAACTGACAGGCCGCAAATGAACCTCGCGAACGGACTCCAGCCATCCCG
Organism: Eimeria tenella; assembly: GCF_000499545.2. Classification (NCBI taxonomy): domain Eukaryota; phylum Apicomplexa; class Conoidasida; order Eucoccidiorida; family Eimeriidae; genus Eimeria; species Eimeria tenella. The sequence continues at coordinate 368,791 of NW_013543334.1, read as the reverse complement.
CTCTCTTCGAAAACGTAGATCAAAACGCCCAATCTCGTCGCATGCAGCACGCACGCACGCAACAAATTGCAGGGCAACTGCCTGAAGTAGGCCTAGCTTCAATACTCCCGTCCTGCAATGCCAGTATTCGAAACGTTACATCCTTCCCTTAGTCCCCAATGTCAGCAATTCTCTGCGCTCCCCAAGTTCTTCCATACAGCCTGGAAATAATGGCATATCCCAAAATCAAACTACCGCTTCTGCTTTCTTCCGACAGCTTGCTTATCAGCGCACGCTGGTTCACGACCAAAAACACGGCTTTTGCATCCTGCTGGTGATCCAGCACCGACTCTTTACCCAGGAACAAAAATACCACACACAGGCTTATCCACCAACAGGCGAACGCACTGCTCCAGAGTCTGCTTATGTTCTGGAGACCACGAAGGCAACTTTTCTCTTCCATTCGCTGCAAAGCCACAGGGCGTCGCCACCGCCCACGTCGCAAGAAATCGCCCGGAAAATGGACGACTGCTTAGCTACTGGTGCGCTTTGCAGCTTCACCTTGACTGCGTCCAAACCTAATGGATATGCGCGCCGCACCTTCCTCCCTCCGGCGCAGCACGTGCTCGCCGCACACCATATATCTTCCACAGAAATTGTCGTGCTCCCTGCGCTCGCCTGACTCCGCGGCGCCCACCCACCCAGCTGAAATGCAGCTATCGTCTTGAACTGACAGGCCGCAAATGAACCTCGCGAACGGACTCCAGCCATCCCGCTCTCTTCGAAAACGCAGATCAAAACGCCCAATCTCGTCGCATGCAGCACGCACGCACGCAACAAATTGCAGGGCAACTGCCTGAAGTAGGCCTAGCTTCAATACTCCCGTCCTGCAATGCCAGTATTCGAAACGTTATATCCTTCCCTTAGTCCCCAATGTCAGCAATTCTCTGCGCTCCCCAAGTTCTTCCATACAGCCTGGAAATAATGGCATATCCCAAAATCAAACTACCGCTTCTGCTTTCTTCCGCCAGCTTGCTTATCAGCGCACGCTGGTTCACGACCAAAAACACGGCTTTTGCATCCTGCTGGTGATCCAGCACCGACTCTTTACCCAGGAAAAAAATACCACACACAGGCTTATCCACCAACAGGCAAACGCACTGCTCCAGAGTCTGCTTATGTTCTGGAGACCACGAAGGCAACTTTTCTCTTCCATTCGCTGCAAAGCCACAGGGCGTCGCCACCGCCCACGTCGCAAGAAATCGCCCGGAAAATGGACGACTGCTTAGCTACTGGTGCGCTTTGCAGCTTCACCTTGACTGCGTCCAAACCTAATGGATATGCGCGCTGCACCTTCCTCCCTCCGGCGCAGCACGTGCTCGCCGCACACCATACATCTTCCACAGAAATTGTCGCGCTCCCTGTGCTCGCCTGACTCCGCGGCGCCCACCCACCCAGCTGAAATGCAGCTATCGTCTTGAACTGACAGGCCGCAAATGAACCTCGCGAACGGACTCCAGCCATCCCGCTCTCTTCGAAAACGTAGATCAAAACGCCCAATCTTGTCGCATGTAGCACGCACCTACGCTACAAATTGTATGGCGACTCGCTAAGGTATGCGAAAGTTTAGTACTTTGGGCGTACGCAATCGTTTTTCGAGTATGGACGTGTCTTTCCCTCAGTGCAGTGCCAGGCACGTTTGCTGTCTTCCCAAGTTCTTTCACTCGCTGTGGAGAAAAAGGCGATTCTCAAAATCAAATTGCTCCGTCTGGTTTTTTGCGGCCGCTGGCCACTTAGTGGATGCCTGTACACGATGCGAAAAGCATAGTTTACACAGTCTGCCAGTTAGCGACTGTTTGCCATTTACTGCCAAAGAACCACACACAGGCTTAGCCAGCAGCCGACAAACCTACCGTGCAAAAGCCTACTTATTGTCTGGGCACCAGGAGGTCGACTGACTTTCTTCATTTGTCACAAATGCGCATAGTGCCGCCAACGCGTCATTCTGAAAAACTGCTTGGAAAATCTTGGCTCGTAAGGTTCTCGTTCACAGGAAGAGCCCCTAGTCAGCGTTCCCAAAGGATTTTGGCGGCCCGGATTCAGGTTCGAGATTCGCTAAATACCAATGGGCTACAAGCAACTAGACTCCTGCTATATCACCACCGCAAAATCAACATAGCGCTCAGAAAGCTCCTTGACTCATTCACGACATGCTTTCTGTGTTGCATATTCTCATAGAAAAGCACGCTACAGCGCGTGATCTTCTTTGGATTCAGCATGGCGGTACCTGAAAGGCTGTCACCGCATATAGGCAGCTCGAAACAAGCTGTCACCAGCAAATCGAAGCTTCTATAGCCTCGACACACCCGTTCTACAACGACGTATTTGACAAAAGTTTACTATTTCTCTATTCCTCAAGACAGTTGTCTGCTGAGTTCTTTGAAGGGTTTCCCTGCTCAGCGACATGTTGTATTTCAAATCACATCTTTGGCTGTTACTAGACTGTGCTTCTTCCTACTCGGCGCAAGTTGGTTCGAGTCCTGGTATACCACTATCTCAGCTTTCTCATGTCCGCCAGTGTGCGTTCCTTCATAGAAAGGATCCCACAATTGTTCAAAGAGGACGTTTGCCCGTCTTAGCCTTGCTTCTTTGCAATCCTCCCGCCACTGCTATCGCCTTGAGCATTTGCCCGCTAAACGGCTAGCTAGCTCGCAAGCTAATGGCCTGCAAACAGAGTTGCGTGACGATGTTATAAGTACAAAAAGTTTTCGCATTGCAGCTCACCGCCTTGAACCGTTGTGTCGTTCTTACCAGAAATACGCAGTGTGCCCTGCGTAAACCATGCGGCAGTCCAACCTCTCTTCTGAGTCTTCGGCACTCACTCAGCGGACATTTTTGTGTCCTCTTAGAGTTGGCAGGCAGCTAAAGTACCATAAGACTAGGCCTGCACCGCGCCACATATTTTAGGAATGTTGAACGGAATGCAAATTCTTCGATTATTCAGAAAATTGTCAAACTATTTCCTGATTAGGTACTTCACTCTTCCGCTGCTACCCAAGAATTAAAGGCAATTTTGCGTTTTCTCCAGACCGCACTCTTAGATACAAATCGTTGCATTTTTTTCGGCATACCCGCAGAAGCTTGATTCTAGAAATTGGAATATCCCGCATGGCTGTGGCCTTGCACATTCTGGCCATTAGTTTCTAGCTACGCTCATCCACCTTTTTGTGACTTATTCACGTACACCATATCAACCCAGAGCATTATTTTGCATGCATCGCCTGAAAAGCCTCTTCTTGCCATGTTTGCGTTCCGCATATTCCGCCCATTGTTATCATTCATCAAGTTGTCAGATGCATGATACACGTCTTTCGCAATTCGCCGACAGCAGAGGCCGCGAAACCCGGCCTCAATAGCTGTGGAGCGGCTAGACTGTAGATCAATGCGCATGCCGTGAGTTCGCTTCTTACGTTTAGCATCGGGCCTTGCACGAGCATGTGGCGAATATGTACACAGCAGCTCAACGCACCAGCTTAAAAAATTACACCCTGGACTTAGTCTCGATCCTAATAGCCCTCCAGTGCCACCTTCACCGAACAGCAACATAAGAACTTTGGAAACATATTATCCAAGCCTTTAGCAGCACGTACAGCTATCTGTGACAGCACATTTCCCGATGGTGGCACTCCGCGTAGAGTGTCCGTGCGCAGCACGACAGTCTGAACAAAACAACATGAATGCGCAGCGACACGATACGAGCGGATATCCTGCAATAACCAACGGAACCTATTACTTTCTTCACCATTGTCGGCATTATCCTGCAAAGCCAACACACAATAAGCAGTTGATGCCTTCGTCAGTCCACAAATCCCACAATTCTCTGAGCAGCCGATGTTGCGAAATACAACGTCTCGTGCGACGCTCTTGGTCCTTCGCAATTCTGTAAATGCATCAACTATAGTATTCTGAGGGATGCCGTCGGAGTTTCGCTAAGTGGGTTCCAAGGAGTTAGCAAAGGGTTTGATTAGTGTTTCCCAATCCTACAGCTCTTCTTCATCCGTCCCAGGTTAATTGCACAACCACGGCACTTGCATGCTCACATATTATCATTTCCTTTCTATCTGTGCTTACCGCCGCGGTCACGAATTATGGAAACCAACTTCGACGCAGCAGCTAGAAAAGCGTCATCGTCTCGTGTGTCTAGGCGCACCGCGGAATTCAGGAAACATCACGCCTTCTATCCAGATACTGTAGCGCTTGCTGCATCATGCCCTTCCTCGTGCATTCGTCGATCAAAGACTTTTCCAAGATGCGCATGCACGTTCTAAGTTCACAGGCTGTCGGCCATGCTGCAATCCACGCGGCATGACCCTTCGGCATGAAGTCGATCGTGCGCAGCGAAATCCAGGCGATAATCTACGAAACTTACAATATCCCCTCCCGTTTCGTCATAAGCGTCACTGTGCAATAGCAAATCTACGTGAAACCCAAACATTGACAGTCCGCTGTTGTCTCCAGGCCATTGCGTACCCTTTATCTGGCTTGGCCTAGGAGACTGCAGTTCTCAAACTGCATCAAACTGCTACTTTCCGCATGATTGCGTTGTTATCTCTTGTACGCACATTCAGAGCGTTAGTGGCTAAGCATTTTGTCACCAACGTGCGGCCTAGGCTCCTTGAAGCCCCATAAAGGAAGCATAAAAAGATGCACCTACAATGGCAGCAAGCGGAACTTAGATTAAACTATACGTCATAACACAGTGGCATGCCCGCCAACTTGCAGCTGCACACGGCAGTGATGCTCTCACCCAAAAGAATCATATTGCACAGACAATTTGCGGTTTGCGAGGCTTGTTCTTTTTTAAAGAAAAAGCTTTAACAAAAGTAACAGCGCAAAGTGATTTGATCCTTGACGCACTTGCTGGAATTGTCACATCTCCGCTTTCACAAGCTTCACAAATCGGTAGGATGCTCTATTCCCATGTAACTGTTTCGCTGTCAGATAGCTGCTGATAAACAGCATTTAGATTAGTTGAATTTTAAAAAAGTAAGAAGGACTACATCGAGTCGTATGTGGTGCTTCGATATGTGCGTCATCCCCAGCATGACGGCTCGTAAAGACAAATTAAAGGCACGTTGTACCTTTGCAGCAAACGTTGTTTTGTGTTCCTGTTTCTGTCATAAACGAACGAATATACAGAGCAAACAGTATCGTTAGTCCACAAAGTCCGCAGCCTGCTGTGCTGTTGGTCTTGCTCAATGTGCACGTGTGCGCATGCACCACTGACGAAAGGGGTCACACGTTCACACCGCTGCTGCTCAACGTACGCAACGGTTGGAGCACCACTCACTCAACTGACACTCTTCGAATAACTCGCGTCTGTGCCGGATTCCACAATGATATAACGATCCTCCTAACAAACTCTTCATTCGTTTGACAGCCTCCAAGTTCGTCCAGCAACGAAAAGTTCCCTGCGGCGGCTTTTCATAACTGCAAATGGAAGTGTGAAGCCTTTTGCTTTCGCTCCATCATCGAGAGCATACTTCTCAAAAAGACTTTCTGTGAGTTGTCTGAGCGCCCCACGATCCACTGCATCTATACTTACATGCTTAGCCCAGATCGAATTGCTCCAGCAAAAAACGAAAGCATATAATAATATCTGCTTCTCTTGCAATAACACCTCGGAAAAGTTGAAGGATTTCGCATAGTGCTCCATAGAAAAGGTTGTGATTTTCTTGGCTGACGTTTCAAGCAATGTGTGCAAATCCAGAGCAATGTATGCGGATTCGGAGTGAGCAAGCGCAATTCTGCAACGCCACAAGCCGTGCGTTTGATCGAGCCCCTTAGATGGCACCAAAACTAATTCCTTCCTCATGAGACGACGGATAATAGCTTAATAAAGGCTATGTGTGAGCTTCAGTCAATGGCATCAGTGACTTTAGTGGTGCCACACATCAACACGATTTTTCCCAAAATAAAGCTTGAACACGGCGCAACAAGGTAAGTGATCGCTTGGAGAACTTATAACCGCGCATCTCTTGTAGTCGACTATTATCGACATAGTGGATCCGTAAACGCACCACTATGCAGCACTTCAGAGTATTCTGCATATTTATTTACGGGGAGCACTTTCAGCTCAGTCATGCAGTCTCGATTTTCTCATGGCACCTCAGAAGCATGTTTTTGAGCGAACACATGTTAGTTTTGCGATTTCACGTTCAGCGCTTCTTTTCACGCCATGCAGTGGCGTCTTCCTCGTCACTCAGCGCTGCATTTACTGTTACTATCGCTTGTGTTTCTCAGGAAAGATAGCACAAGCTCTGAGATGGCTAGACGAAAAGCAAGCAACGACCTGCAGTTCACTGCTTCACCGCACCATCTGGATCACTCCCTGCATTAGACTTATACACCCTCGTATAAACACTCTCGATCACTCCTTGCACTAGCCTTCTACGCCCTCGTATAAACACAAAAGCGTTCCATTGAAAACCGAGTCCTCCATCGCTGTGAAAAAAAGCTACGTGCGGAAGCCTGCCAAGGTGAAGCATGATGGAGTGAACCTGGGCACGCCCTAAAAATCAAACTTTGTATACGCGAGCTCGCGCACTCCACAGTAGCCATAGCCGACTTACTTTGCCTTTCTGGGCCAACGACGAAAGGCTACTTGACCGCGCGTGCTTGAGTTTGCGATAGTGCGCAATCGAGAGAGCCATCCTCAAGGACGAGCCACTGTTTTTAGGTAAACACTGATTCACAACATCTATGCACCTTCATGCCTTCAGTAATCCTGTTGCAATGCGCTTGCTTAATCGACTGACTTACTGGCACTGCCTTGCCCTATTCCTTCACCTATCTTGCGCTTTCATACATAGCAACTGTAGTTTTCTAAAAGCAAGCAGTGGGTTCGACTTTACGCGAGATCAACTAGACCTTAAACGAGACAAACCGGTCCAACAACCAAGACTCAAGCATTCCTGGTGTCCACAGGTCTCTATGATGCATGCCATCTAAGACATTTCCTCTTAGTTCAGGCATGATAGCTGCAGCTCTAGGTTTTAAACTTGTTACATAGAAATGGCTCGGCAGCGTTACTTGCTTGGGGCCCATGTCCAAGCAACACAAACACGTTCACGAAAACATATTGAACGCATATATGCAATTCAACGCACTCGCTAAATTCAAGCTCCTTGTTTAGGAGTATAGGCTGCGTACGCAATGGCCTACGATATTTTCGTCCCCTTTCAAAGTTTTTGCATTCTGTGGCTTCCTTTCCTTTAAGCAACCCCCAGCAGCATTTGAATGCTGGCGTGGGGCCTCGACACACAAGCAGCGCCATCCACTTTTCGTGGATCAGCTTCTTGTCGATGAATTGTTGTAGTGATCATCTACAAACCCCTGCAATACTACAAAGAACGACGCACAGTGTGGAACAAATGTTCCATCAAGTCCCAGAACCGCGATGTATTCTAATTGGCAGCCAAAACAGGTCCTGAGGAGGCCACCTGCTGCGCTCGCTCTCCCTTGGAACCAACTTGCCTGTTATGTGGTTCTATTGGCATTTTTCTTAGGCTGCAACTGCACAAATCACAAGCTCCGTCTTCACTGTGATTGGTGGCATGGCAATATAGCGTGTGGGAACATTCGTGCTTCTCCAGTTGCGCCAAAACAAACGTGCCACAAACGAATGCAGAGTCCACAGACTCAACTTACGCTCTGAATGTCCACCTACCAGAGCTTCATAGAAACCCCATGCAGCGCAAGGAGCGCATTGTAGCATTTGCCAAAGTCTGACGCTCTTAGTGTATTCACCAATCAACGCGTAAAATATGGATGTGTTGATTCCCCACAGGCAGTGCGTCGTCCAGCGGTTGGCGGAGTGAGCATCTCGTAAACGACCACCGCGCACTTCACAGATGCACATCAATTCTGGTTCACAAGCATCAGGAGCATGCAGCCCCTCTCTTTCTGCACTCATATTCAACAAATTCAAGCGATGCGCTGAGCTTCCGATCAAAAAAACCGCGATTGGCCATCTGCTCTCGGCCCTGTGCAAACTCTGTAAGCCAATTCACTAGACTGAAGACCATCGCTTATCCATATGTCCACATTGTCCTGCAATGATTGCGCATCTCCTTGAAAACAGTCAGCAATAGTCTTGCTCAAAACATTTGCCCAACATAATCGTGCACGTTCAAAGCACATTCTAGATAGTCCGCATGCTCATTTATCATACGCAAACCCGTCGTCTGTAAGGTGTTCCAGGCATCAACTAAACGGCTACAAGACATTTAAAATGACCCACCAGCTGAAATGCACCCAGAGTCAGTGCGCAATGGGAGAACCAGGCGACTTCACAAACTTGTTTCATTCTGAAACACTCTTTCATACAGAGCTCATGTTTTGCGCATATGGTTTAGTTACATGAGCCGCATGGGAACAGATCTGTAAGTACCACCGCCGGACACGCCCTTCTCGCAGGCCGAATATAAGTGAAGTGTTACCCTGTGCCAAGACGGATACACATTGGAATCTTGCCAACAAGAGCCTAGACGAGTCAAAGCCGCTCAACGTATATTTATTGCCTCCCGTTTAGTTATAAGAAGACAAAATTTGGTCAAATGCCTCTTCAGCTCCCATAAATAGTCCAAGTAGAAGCGGTGTGCCTGGCAGTTTCTGTCCAGCAGCCTCAACGCCCCGCTGCACGTCCAATCTCCTTAATTTCATGTTCACTTGAGCAGTGCTCTGCCGTCGCCACCTTCTGCCGGCTTACCTGCAAGCCGTGTGCAGCTGCAAAGCTGCACACAACAATTTACCTGAATTCCCGAAGCATATGTAGGGCAGGTAACTTCCGAAATATTTTTTCAGAGACAACGCCAAATATAACTTTCTCGAGATAGCGAACGCCAGCTCAGTATTCACCGGCGTTCACACCTACAAGCAACTCAAAAGAGCGGTAGTCTCCTCATCGTAAGTCCCACAAAGCGCCTTCGAAAAGCTAATCCTGCAGTGATGAAAGAAATATGCCGCAAATTTCCGCGGAGCCACATTTTAAATCGACCGAATTGCCTCAAGAAAAGCCGCAGCAATCAAAGGTGCTCTAGTGATGCAACACACTTCCTAGAGATTCGCCCATTCTTGCAGCATTCATTTCCGATCATACCTCGCTACACTTTGTTTCAGCACATGTCTTTCTACTCGCCGTTCTTCGAAGGAATCGTCTGGCAAAAGGTTTTCTGGTTGCTTGTAAACAAATAGAAATCAAGTACCCTAGCGCACATCCTACAAGCAACAAATGCACCTAGTTTTCACTTCAGACATGCGACAGGGAACTTCGCGCTATCGTCTACTCTGCATGTTATGGAAGGTCTTTTCTACCAATACAGCTATTGAGCAATTGAAGGGCCTCATGGCGGCTACAAGCAAGCTTGCTCGCAGTTTCACAAGTGGTGCATCTGCACCAAATCACTGTACAACACGTCCATTGTAGAAGACAAAGTAGAAACATTCTCCATGTTTTCGGCCTGTTTGTCCAATGACTTATTCAAAAGTGCCGATTCTCATAGATGCGGCATTGCAATTTGAGCCGTATCAATTGCACGCTTTCGCTACGTGTCCGATGCCTTTCTACGCAAAACATCATTCCATACCCAAATATATCAATTGCTACTGCTACTAGGTCCTAGCTATTATATCAAAACTGAAAAGCTGTTTCACTCGTGTCATATAAGCCCTAAAACGTGCATCGGTCAAAATCACTTAGTCCGCCCATGTAGATGCGAATCCCGTACACCAAAACAAATCAGAGAATCACACACTGATTCATCCTGCTTAAGTGGTTCATCCGTAAGCCCCACCGTTGACTTGCCTTTGCACATTCGCGAACTAGCGCAGAGAAATCTTATCTCGCGTATTTTAAGAGTGGTTTCGTTAAACACACCTTGGGTACCCATGCGTTTCCGGAGCGTCCTCAAAGAAAAAAGAAAACAAACTGAAGCGCTCACTTGCTGGGCACACTCTACTTTATGTCCCTCTAGGCCTCAGTAAAGAGCGTACAAATAAGCGTTTTTTTCCTTCAGTTTCGCCCCCAAAACTCAGAGGTTGCAAGTCTCTCTGCATATCACATATGGAAACAGCTTTCATCCGGCACCCCATTCGCGCGAATTGGAACACAATTAGAGCAGCACCTCACGCAGCTATCACACTCTTTTGTGATGATACAAGGAACGTACTGCAATATGGTCAATAACAATATTTAGCTCGTTGCACAAAACACCACAGGCATTGTGGGAAACGTGAGGATTTCCTCAGCCCAGTGCCCGCAGGAGCTCAGCATGCTCTCGATATTGTTGCATAAGCCTGATCTTTTGCGAAGCCAACTTCAACTGCAGCACGTTCACTTTCCTGTAGTTCCGGGGCATCTACGCACAACATTTCGTGGACTTGCTGTCGCATGGTGCAGAAAGGCAACAGCAGTGTAGTTTCACAGCGTGAACCTTAAGAGAGCCCTACAATAAAACTCTGAAGAGACTGCAACGTGCTACTCCAGCTTCTCCTAGCTCCTCTGTATCCCTGAAGTCCATCTGTGCCACCTCCCTTATCATCGCTTTGATTCTAAGCGTAGGGATGAATACCGAAGCAATCGTCACCATGTAGCCTAACGAAGCGCATCAGCAGCCCTCTCATGAAAGGCGGTGGGCCAGGAAAGATAAACCACCGACGCACCAACTTAAATCTTCTCACACCTTCTTTTGTACGGACTAAATTGGGAATGTGCGATTCGAAGAATGCCTTTTTACAATAACTGTAGGGCAAATGGCTCTCTCGCATTTCCATCAAGCAGAACGTAGGTTTTCGCTCTCAGTGAAGAGGGCAATCTGAATTCAAAGGCACAACAAAAACACCAGTCAATTTTGTGTATCATGTTTGCCAAAATATGCTACAGTCAAAACACGGAATCCCATCACTCTTGTACTATGAAGCCACGTGCACACCGCAAGCCTTCTAGCCAAGAACATCAGCAGCGATTTGTCTATCCAAGCTATCTTGACGTAAACAAGCACAGTCGCCGCCGTCCTTCTGTTCCATGACGGCTGTAATCCTGGTTAGCGCACAGCTGCACCATACTCCCAATGCGTGAGTAGGGACACTCATTCTAGTCCTGAAATATCGAATTGCAGGGAGCACAACAGAAACAACACAGATGGCTTCTCAATCACCCACATTAACCGCCCCACCCTTTCTTTCTGCGCACCACACTCTCACACTGTATTTTCAGTTCACTACACTTGCGCGCGTCATCTAAATTCATCTTCACTGCGAACGGTCACCGAGTGAGGCACTGGCGTGCCTGCTCAGGTACTTACTCAAAGGCTGCACAGGAATTACACACACGAAGGCAGCCAAACAGAATTCCGCATCGCCACGCACTTCCTTAAATACGCCCTCACTTCTCGATTCTACCATTCGCGAAAAGACAACAAAGAACTAAGATCGCTTTCAAACGCTTCGTGTGCCTTGAATGGACTTGGGTCGACGCCTCGTCAGAGCATACTCAAGAAACATCCGGCATTGTATATCACTTCTGCATCATAGCTGCGCAGCGTGTCTTGAGCACAACAACTGCTTGTGCGGCACTGGGCTCATGTAAACAGACAGCATCCCTCTCGTCAAATTCTAACTTGTTCAATAACTCCTCCTGATGGAAAATTCACATATTGACGGCCCGAGAACTCGTTCAGCCCTCCAGTTGTGTTCTACACCGTACGCTTATGTAGCAACGTATTTGTATGTAGCTCTTCGCCACTTCACAGCCGCACGAAATGCTACTGAATCCATGTTTCACGAAGCTGCTTAGCACGAAGATGCGTCTTCAGTCCTTAATTGATATCGCTGACGAAGTAACGCATTTTGACAAAAGAGCAAAACGTAGTGTGGCACGCATGCGTACTTCCTAAGCCATCAGCATCGCAACATCATGGACAAATCGAATGAACTTTTCGACATTCCACATACGACATTCACAATGCAACAGCTCAGGCACAAAAATACGGCGCGTTTGCTTTTGTGGCGGAGCATTATTAGATTGCCAAGTTTGACTAATGCCTAGTCTGCTTGCTCAGGTACTTGCTCAAGTACTGCGGAGAAATAGCACAAGTGAAGGCAACCATACGAAATTTCGCATCACCACGCACTTCCTTCCAACGGCTCTCACTCCCTAATTGTGTCGGCCATGGAAACACAAGGCAGATTCGTTTTAACGCCTTGTGCACCCTTCATACACTTAGCTTGGCGCCCAGTCAGGACATAGCCCTGCAGCATCTGTCACTGTACATCACGTCTTTATCATAGCTAAGCAGCATGTCTCGTCAACATAGCATAACAGTTGCGTGTGCCGCTCTAGGTTCACGCAAGCAAAATGTCCCACTTTAGTTGGAGTTGACTAGTTACAGTAAACAAACAAGGTTAAATTGAATGAGGGCCGGCTCATCCGATCTTTTAAAGGCAGATAGTCTGTGGTGCCCCTGCTATGTGTCTTAGCCAATTGGGAACTGCACAAAACACTGCAGCTACTGAGTCAGTAATAGGCCATCAACACGCCGGCGCTCTCCTTTTCTGGATGTCAATAAGCTGCTGTCTGATTCAGAGAAACAAAAGCAGTGTACTTTACCGTGCGAACTTACTAGCTGAATCCCTGCCCCGCAACAGCACTAAAGAAAAATGAAAAACTAGATAAAGCCTTTGACAGTCCACCCACGGAATACCCCTATATAGCGTTTCATGTGCATATACTCTGCGCTTCTATTCGCCTCGTCAACAAGCATGTGAATGTACAGTCGGGATTCTGCCATGCGTGAAAAGGTCTGTCAACCTTCGGTAACAAAGCAACCGCTACATGTTCGAAGCGTGCGTCTCAAACAGCTGCGTCAAGGGTGCGGAATTACGTCTCATGAGAGCCGTCATGACACGCCACACCTTTTCTTTACCCCAAATAACCTCAACAGCACGCTGACCATCACGTATCCTGTGCATCCCGTAACCGTCTCGAAGCAACGTGGAGGGAGGATGGCCATGGACGTTCGATCCCCAGATAACACAAACTGAACAACACGAATGATTCTTCAGTCGTTCACATCAAACGCCCCACGTCTTCTGTCGGTGCGCCATGCCTTCATATTGTATCTTCAGTTCACTACACTTGCACGCGTCGTCTAAATTCATCTTCACTGCAAACAGTCACCGAGTGAGGCACTGGCGCGCCTTCTCAGGTACTCACTCAAATCCTGCACACGCATAGCATAAACGAAGGCAGCCAAACAGAATTCTGCATCGCCACGCACTTCCTTCTCGATTCTACCGGTCGTGAAAAAACAACAAAGCACTAAGGTCGTTTTCAAACGCTCCGTGTACCTTGGGTGCACTTGGGTCGAGGCCTTGTCAGAGTATAGTCGAGGCCTTGTCAGAGTATAATCATGTGACATCCTGCACTATACATCACTGATGCAGCATAGCTGAGCAGCATGTCTTTTCAGCGCAGCACAACAACTGCTAATGCCGACGGACAGTATCGCCCAGTCAAAGTTCCCCTCAAACGCCACTGCGTCAGACCAAGTTATCACATATTGACGGTCCCGTAATCTGTCCAGCTATCTAAGAATTTCAAGTAGTCCAGCTGTCCGCTACTCCCCACTTGTTTGTAGCTCTTCACCACTGCGCAGTCGCACAAAATTACCCCGGATCGGTCTAACGAGGCAGCTTATCACACTAATTAGTCGTCAGTCTTTACTTGATATCGAGAGCGAAGTGACGCATTATGGCAAAAGAGCAAAACGTGCTGTGGCACGCAAACATACTTGCTAAGCCCTCGCAGTCGGAGCACCATGGAGAAACCAAATGAACCCCTTAAAATCCTGGCTATGGTATTCCAACAGAGCTGTTCAAGTCTCGATATTCGTCTGTTTCAATATGCTACCGGTTAACATGCGAAACTTTGGAGCAGGGAAGGACACCTGAAACCCATCCATGATGCACACCCGTCAACCTTCGGTAACAAAGCAACCACAAGCTACATGTTCGAAGCGTGCGTCTCAAACAGCTGCGTCAAGGGTGCGGAATTACGTCTCATGAGAGCCGTCATGACACGCCACACCTTTTCTTTACCCCAAATAACCTCAACAGCACGCTGACCATCACGTATCCTGTGCATCCCGTAACCGTCTCGAAGCAACGTGGAGGGAGGATGGCCATGGACGTTCGATCCCCAGATAACACAAACTGAACAACACGAATGATTCTTCAGTCGTTCACATCAAACGCCCCACGTCTTCTGTCGGTGCGCCATGCCTTCATATTGTATCTTCAGTTCACTACACTTGCACGCGTCGTCTAAATTCATCTTCACTGCAAACAGTCACCGAGTGAGGCACTGGCGCGCCTTCTCAGGTACTTACTCAAATCTTGCACACGCATCGCATAAACGAAGGCAGCCAAACAGAATTCTGTATCGCCACGCACTTCCTTAAACACGCCCTCACTTCCCGATTCTACCAGTCATGAAAAGACAACGAAGCACTAAGGTCATTTTCAAACGCTTCGTGTGCCTTGGATGCACTTGGGTCGATGACCTGTCAGAGCATACTCAGGAAACATCCGGCATTGTATAACACATCTGCATCAGACCTGAGCAGCATGCGTTTCAGCACAGCACGACAGCTGCTTGTGCGACTCTAGGCTGACGCAAACATACAGTATCCTCTCAGTGAACAGTCACCGCGTGAAACCACTACATTTGATCAAAACATTACTTATTGTCAACCCGACAACATGCCCAGCCCTCCAGAGACTCCCATTTTTCTACGATGCCTTAACTTGCATGTAGCTCTTCGCCGCATCACAGCGGTACAAAACGCCGTCTAATCTAGGCTTCATGAGGCAGCTTGGTACGTAGATCAATCGCCAGTCATTAACTGATATCGAGGACCGAGTAACAGATTCAGAGAGATTAGCATGAAGTGATACGGCACGCAAACGTACTTGCTAAAACCCATATCACACCTGCACCATCAATGAAGCGAGCAATGCAGTTGACGTGCCACTTCGGGCATTCCTCGCTCAGCACTTCATGTTTGGAGATTCCGTGTCCCCGCTCCAATAGCTGACCAAAATTTGAACACTGATCCTGAATCTTGCAATGCTGCGGAGCCGGCCAACCTTTGTAGGCACACTGAGAGCAAGTGGCATGTTTGCAGCATGTGCCTAACAGAACTGGATCGCGAATGCTGAGCTTCGCTACGCCTGTGCCAAGACTGCGAACAGGCGAGGTACTACGTCCGTTTCGGCCTGGGATTGCGTCAGTCCGTTTTCAACTTGATTAAACCAGCGCCTGTTGCCGCTACTTGATGTCCGCTCTGCAGTGTGCCAAGGCAGTTTTGCTGTGTCACTACTCGAGGGCGGCTCAATTAAACCACGCCGCACGGGTTCCTCCAAACGCAGCGACAAGGAGAGGCTGCCACCGGCGAAGACGCTTAGGTGCAAATAGAGCCATAGGATGCGGCTGCTACCGGCACAGAGGCTTAGCGTCTCCATGCTCAGTAGCCATTTGTCACCTTTTTTCGCCACCTTGCGTTTGCGCAAGTCGCCGCCGTTTGCCTCGTCCTTTAGGACGAGGCATTTGCAAGGATTCTCTAAAAATCACCTCTTTGGCGTCTCGGCCTCAGCATTATTTCGAAAAAAAACTGAAAGCAGGCTTGCATTTCGACATACAGTCTGACGGCAAGTTCACACTCGCCGAGCGCGCGTCTCAATTTATACAGATGGCAGCTCAACACTTCTGCACACCGGGTTGCCCCCCTGCTGCCTCAATTTCACCTTCTCCGCACACTTATCGTGCACGTCTGATCACTTAGACGCTATCGATGTACCTAAGCAAAGACAAGAGTTTCCATAACTAGCGCGGCCGAGGCAAAATTCAGTGTCATCACTCGCAGATTTCGTAGAAGCAAAAGAACTCTGCCTTATAAGCGTTGCCCCGGAAAATTCGCGTTCAGAGCGCAAAAGCATTCCCAGTGTAAAATGTTCACAAGTAGCTGAGCCGTTTGGCTTCTCTCATAATCTGCGACAAATGAACACAGTGTTTCTTTCGACGCATAACCAGTTTCCGCCACCGTAGTTCCTCTCCTTTGCAACTGTGGTGCATTTAGCCCGTTTCATGGGCACTGTACCATGACGTAGAAAAGCTACTTCAGCCTGAATACGCACCGCCAGTTCTCTGGTGGACACCCACATCTCTGCTCTCATGCTGTTCATCTCTATGCCCCACGGGCACACACAGACCCTACGCCACTGTCCAACCACAAAAGCAATAGAATCGAAACCTGTCACTGTGAATCGCCGCTCCCCGAAACGGTGATTCGCCAGCACGTTCAGACAGTTTCTAGAGCCTTGCTGCAAACTAGTTGCATGAAAGCCCCTAGCTCCGCTCACTTGCTGAATTTAAGTACCAACTGCATGCTCGACCCTAGCCCTTTCCGTATTGGCCAGCTTTACCAGTAATTTCTGTTGCACGTGCAAGATTCCGACTCCGTTCCCTCCACTCAACCATCAAAGATCACGAAAAGGTGTAAGCCCAAACTTGAGCGTTTCAACAGAGCGTAATTCTGAGTCCCTGAATTTGCTCAATTTGTTGCACTATCCTCTAGCATTCACAGACACCTATCCAAATCCTGCGACCTACAGTTTGGAAGAGCAGTGTACCACGTCGTCCGTTCTGTCGACAGCACAGGCCATCCACAGCCTCGACAGCACGCTGGCCCTCTTCCACAGTGTGCACCTGTGAGCACTGCCCCTTAATTGTTCTAGATGCTTCGCCTATTTTGCATCCGCCGACAGCCCGAAAAGCGATGCACAACCGAAGTCCAGTTACTGGCGCAGCCAGACAATTTTCTCAACGGCTTAAAAGCTCTACTGACCCTAACGTGCTCTTCAGCGCATGGAAGGGTCGAATGACCGCGGTTTTATGACGGCGCTGGTCATCGGTGCTTCGGAATCGACTGCTCGTGGCTTGGTTCCCTATGAAAAGCGGTACATAGTAGGCTGTTGTTAGAAAGGTACGTTATGTTCAAACGCACGGGCTGCAACGCACGTACTTTTAATGACCTAGAAAAGAAGGTGTTCGCAATCCTTCTATGTAGGCCTCGCTGTACGAGATTAAGCCGCTTCTGTGGCTATGTAACATTTCAACCTAATGAGGTACCGGTAACCCTCCGAGGTCACTTGAAATATCCCAACGCTGGATCTATGTGCAGCGTTACCCGCAAGTAAGCACATTGCATTAAATAGAACAGTGCTCATGGAACGAAATCGTAGTTCCCTTGCCTCATCGCCTTCTCCTTGCAAAGACAAAGCCAACATGTTACAACCTGCCCTCAGCTTCTAAAGCAAACTTACAAAGCTCCCCTCTTGCACTTCGGCAAGTGGCATGCTTCATCGCTTAAAACCAAGAACGATGTGCGCAGTTCGACCTTAGATGCCAACTGTGCAGTGCTGATGCGTGAAGCGCGTGTTGACTCTATACTTTATTAAGCACGTGCCCAACTCCAGCTGAATCAAATCTGTCCACCGAGAAAGTGCTCAGTGATTAGCGAAGCCGGTGACAATCTTCTGTCCGGCGTTTTTGCTTGGAATCTGATCTGTTTCCGCAAATCTGGTTGCGTTTCGGCGGAAACCAGCCTGCTGGAGAGGGCATTCTGCAAGTCGAACTTCTTTTGCACTCACAACCCTAGTGCCAGCAAAATGTATACGTCCCTGTGTTTACTGGAGCCAGACACATCTCCATCTATGGCGATTAGTTCCTCGGTTACTCTGCAAATGCTCAACAAGATCGGCGTACAGGGCATCTAGGCAGCTCCTCAGTGTCCGTTTCGCCATCTAGACTCCTTGGCAGTGCTGATCCTGTTGATGCTGCTTTGGTCTTATGAAAACATATCAACACGATGAACGCTGCGGCTAGAGCAGTAGCAATAATGCCGCAGAGGCGCAATGATGAGTCCCGGTGGCTGGGAGGTCCCAGCCACCGGCTTCTGCTGCCTCTGTGTAATGCAGAACCGGGCATAGTCAAACTGCTGATGATAACTGAATCAATTCCGTCTGACTCATGATACGGCAGGCGTCGGTCTACTCTCCGCATGAGTCCGACATGCTCTCCACCACTTGCAGTCAAGGCAGGCATAACGCTTAGGAAGATAAGTAAACAGAGCCTAAATAAAAGTATATATTTAGGTTGAAATCCCATTTTTTCCTATCCTGTCCACCTGAAGAAGTTTTCCGGAGAATGCTGCGGCAAAATCAGGAGAAAGGAAATATGGATGCCACCAAATGTTAATCTGTGCCCAAGCTAAAAGAACAAGACAGCCACAGCCCGAAGCTGCGGGTAAAATGCTCAGCACAAACGAAGATTTTCCATTGGACAGGAGTATGCTGGACTTTCTGAGCTTTTAGGGCGGGCGTGGCTTGACTCGTTTGCAATACTTAGGGTCACCCAATCCTGCACATGATAGAAGAACACATGAGCTCGGCCGCAGCCTCCGCAGCAGGGAAAGACAGGGAGACATATTTCATTGTCTTTTCATAACATTGAGCATGTTTAGTAGTGTTCGGCATCTTGCTTCTACTGGGATGGAAGCACACTAAAGTGGTGTGCATAGCATTATCTCTATTATCTTCTCTAGCTCCAGGCCAACAACGACTCTGAAAATAGTATGGGATTCCTCTTCCCGTTGAGAAACTTTGTCATTTTAGCGGCAATTCCACCAGCGCAATCCACAAGCCATACTGGAGAAACCAACTGAGCAGAAGAGGCAAAGGGGATTAATGTCTACCGGAGTCATTCCGCAGTTTCTTCACAACTCTGGCAATTTTCAGTAAGGCTTGGTGACTATATTCTTTTGTGGTGCAAAGACACATCAGAGTTTGATCTGTGGTTGGCCCTTCGCTAGTTCTGGACCAGCGACAACCCCAGTTCTGGACTGGCAACAACGTCAAAACGCAGATTGTCGTGTTCTTCCTCCCGTCAGGATATTTTTTCCACCTGTGGAAACACTGCTGCCACATTTGGACTAAATGCGCAGCTTGAAAATTACAAGAGCAGCAGAGGCAGCAGACGGCAGTACGCTTCCTTCAGAGACCAACGGGGGAGCCCTGCCTCTCAGGGAAGCTGTAGCCACAGTAATTGGAACGCGAGAATGGTACCGGCGACACAAATATAATCGAATTAAAATCTAAAACGAGTGAATTTTTCGTCTTCTTAGAACATCGCAATAGAGCTTTTCCAATGGCTTCAACCCTTCAACTGTTGACTGCTCCATCGATACACCCCTGTCCATCTGTTCTCTTCAAGTGAGCCCTCTAATGTGGCTCCAGGAGCTTGTATTTCATCATTCAGCGTTGCGTGTATAAGTTCCTGCCTGATACCATTCATAGAAATGCGTGTGATGCGGCCGGGCAGGCACGTTAATGCAGCCTCCGGTACGGCTCGGTTTCTGTCTAGTTTAAGTCGCGTGTACCATGAGGCTGCAGATTAGCGGGGCATCGAACTACAATTAGAATTTTTGGAGCGGCAGTTGCAGCGTGCGCCTCAGAAGAATGACCGGAAGCCCTTACGATTTCGCTGGTGGGTTCGCTCAGCCCCCAGCGTGCCTGCCCCTGGCAGAACGTAGCTACTAATCACGAATAAAAGCTCAGCTGCTCTGCCCTGCGGGCAAAAGCAGGGAAGCTGTAAGCAAATACAAACCAAAACGAATCAAACGCGTTGCAGAACACAGAGAATAGGGTACCTTTAGATACGAGAGTCGCGATGAGTACCAATAATAGTTGGCAAGGATACATTATGGCACATCTTTTGGCATTCACATGGCTTGACCACGCGGCTTTTATTGGAAAGTCAGGATCATATTTTTTTCCTTGACAGACTCTAGTGCAAATGCGCAGCGGCCGATCGGCACTGTATTGGGGCCAGTCCAGAGCGGAGAAGCGCACCCAGTCAAGGGAAACAATAGTAGCCACCGAGTTGCACCACGGAGATGAAATGTGGGGAAATACAATGCTAGGGACAAACCAGCGCATAAGAGATGTTAGTCAGCGTAGTGGTGGCGTGCGGTGCTGCGCACAAAGCTGGTCAGGAAGTCGGGGGTGTGCTAAGTGTCGAGAAGAGGGAACAGGCTTGAGGAAGCCGGTCCCACCTGATACCAATTAGCCGGACTCACTGGTGAAGCTCCTCTGCTTGCATATGTATCGCGTAGCTTCAACAGACCAGCAGGAGTAGAGCGGCAACAGCTGAGGGTAAGACGGCGGCTTCACAGGTTCTCTGTTCGCTGCAGCTCACGATGAGGGGCTGAGCACTGATAGAGTAATGAATCAACTAACGATGTGTTAAAGTCACCAATTGATTTTGATGACCTCCCAGTGATAAGCACACGCCTTGATCTCCCCTCATCTACATGAAGTCCTGTATACGCCCATAAGCGATGCAAGTCACAAGAGGCAACGAAGCTGAACACGCAGATCAAAAAGCTAGTTTGTCTGGCAAGCATGAGTTCCATCATAGTGGCCTGCAACAATGGATCTCCTGCAGCGTCTACTGAAACTGAATAAATGGTCGGGCTTACAGCTATGTGAAACGCCGCAGGGAGCAGGCATATGTGTATTGCTCACACACGGCAACTTTTCCCTAATGTGCCCAGTTAAGTGCCCCAACTAGTGGCCAAGAACACTGAGGATAATGTGAAATCGCCGTTTCCTGACGCTCAATTCTAATGAACGCTGTTTGATGAGCGGTTTGATGCAGCTGGAGATGAGATACTCCGGCTATTACGTCAGCACCACGCTGCCTTCCTCAGCATACTACCTGTACGGCTGAGGATAAAGCGCCCTCAGGGCCAACAAGTCTTAGTTGTGTCTGAAAACCCCCCAATGAAGTCGATTACCTATCGTATGACGCTCGCTGAATCTGCTGGCAATTCGCATAATGCTTGTTTTGTGCGTCGACGCTGTTAAAGTCACATGCAGATAACGCTTGGCTGCACATTGTTTAGCTTTGCGATAAATGCAGTTTGGACAGTGGCATAGACACTTTGCACGATTTGTGCACACACTGAAGCATTTGCGTGTTTTTGAGCAGTTGTTGCAGCAGCGCACTGTTGTGCGCACCAGTCCTACAGCCTTGAGGTGTGGGAGCGGAGTTGGCCGTGCCCGTACCCTGTACTGTGCAAGTGGTTGCAGGACGCGCAGCTAGTAAGCCATATGCGTGAACGGCTAAGTCATCCGTTATTGATCTGAGCGTTTCATCGCACACATCTGTTCCCAAGCTGTTCGCTGTTGTTAGCTTCAGCGGTTCACATTTCTGGGGCTTACCTTGTAGTGCACAGGCACTACAATAGGGCTTGCTGGTGACCTATAGAAGATAGCTAGCTAGCGACCTACGACGGGTCGCAACACTGGAGGAGGGCAGGACCCTCTTACTAGGATCAAAGTAAGGCAATTTGTCTGCAAATTAGCATGCATACACTGGAGGTGCCTGACAATGCGTGGAGACTGGGGCTGGCGATAACGCCGGCACCAGTGCAGGCCTCCTCCCCACAGGGCCTAGGAGGCAAGCACCCCGAGTGGGGCGGATTTTAAGACAACAGATTTTGGAAAACTAAGAATAACTGTATTTCATTATACATGAGCTACTGTTTCAAGAAAATTGTACAACGTTAGGTGCCGGTCATAGGCCCCTGCTCGAGGGGGCAGGTAGCAGCGTAGTCGCAGCAGTAGGCTCTGTGCACTACATTTGGGGGCTGTTCCGGGATTGAAATCTTTGTTCTTTCCGGACTTGAGAGTAGAAATACTACGTTTTAATGATTCACGCCTAGATATTTTCGCTCAATAAGGGATGCATTTCCGCAACGGACCCCTTATCGGCCCCACACCGCAGGAGACTTCTACAATGTCAATAAGCAAAATGCCGAGCGGGACACCAGCCCATCATCGCCACGCGACTCCGAAGCCCACCGTGGCAAAGCGGCTGCATGGGCATAAGGAGGCGCCCCCCCAGCTGATACCTATGACCAGTGCTATGCCAGGGGACAGCCCCTTCATCACCTGGGACAAATTCCATTCCGCTATGAGTGTGATAAGAACTGTTATAGGGGGGACCGTGGAATCGGGCGCAGCGTTTCCCATACTACCAGAAGACGGCAGCACTATGCAGGTCTTTCTGCTGGGCATCGAGCTCCTGCACACCCAGATGGGATTCAAGCCGCGCGAGTGGGGAAACGCACTTATTGTCCACCTTGTGGGCCAGGCGCTAACGTATTGGACGTATCTACGGAGAACCATCGACCTAAGCGGCTGGGCAACCGTACAGCGCAGACTTTTGGAGCGGTTTGACAAAATGTCGCGGCGTCAATTGTTAACGGAGCTGGCTAAAGTACGGTGGAATGGTAACCCGAAGAAATACACCGGTTTGCGGCTGTAGCGGAGCGTGGTTTGGGTGTTGCCCCCGACGAACTCGCTGAATATTACTGCACCAGGCTACCGACAGACCTCCATCTTCTAATAACCAGTAACGGACAAGTGAAATATCAGTCGTGGGAACAAGCGGCGACAGCCGCAACACGGCTCTACGAGCCCAAGCAAAGTGTGCTAGAACTCCGAGAAAGGACCAGTCGAGCCATTAGGGCGGCCGCCCAAGCTAATGGACCTAGTGGGCGCCAGGACATTGAAAATCGTTCTGGGGGAACCCACGCTAACTGTTTTGAGTGTCAGGGTCGCGGACATCCTGCACGTGTCTGCCCTAGCAAAATGGAACGTACCAGACGTCCGGGGGAAATATGCAAGAAGTGTGGCGGTGTGGGACACTATGCTCGGGACTGTCCTACGTATGAACGAGGCCGGCCCGAGCCGTCGGACAAGAGCAGTAGGGAGCCCACCCGTCCTAGCACTGAGAAGACGGAAAGATTAAACGTGCGGGCCTAGGCGTGGGTGGAGACGAGCGTTCTAGGCCGCGTAGCCATGGCAAAGGGATGATGTGTGCGGTAGCAACAGGCCCTAACGCCATTCCAGTCTCCCATGAGTTGGGAAACCGACTCCGCCTCACTGCGGGAGGAGCTTATAAGAGTGATGAGCGCGCGGAAGGGACTCAGCCGTTTCCGGAAACGTGGCATGAGTCTGGGTCGGCGTCGATCCTGAGGGAAGAGTCTCCGGGCGCGACGACGGATAGCAGCAGGAAGTCTGCAGATGCAACGGAAGACGGCTATAGGCCAGACGCGACAGAGATTGTCCCACACTGGTGGAGGGAAACTTGTAGGAAAGAGCCTTACGACCAAGGGGGAGCACTGTGTTATGTGGGTGCGACGGCAGTATTTCGCGTTGAGCTCGCAGGGAGTCCTTGTGAGCCCCTCTTGGGCACTGGGGCTTTTAGAAGCTTCATTATTCCGAAAACAGTCGAAAGACTGCAATTGAAGGTGCGGAGATTTCCAGAAGTGCATAGGTTCACCGTAGCCACAGGTGAACAATTACGCATTGATCGGGTTGTGACGGGATTGACAATGTGGTGCGGACATACGCGCTTTTCCGGGGACTTTTTAGTGGGAACCGTTCCCTACGACTTAGTCTTGAGTTTCGATTGGTTGACGGAACATAATGTGGCTTGGTATTTCCAGTCCGACAAACTGCGAACCTATGTGAATGGTCAGTGGTGCGAGTTACCGGTCGCTAGGACTGGTGGAACAAAGCTGCAAGGTGACAGTTCCACCTTAGTCCACCCAAGGACCCCGGCAGAGCAAGCATATGAAATATTGGCCAAACAAGTGGTGGGTATGTCAGTGGAGGAGGCAGCTATATTCCTACGCCCGCCTCCAAGGAGGTATAAGTCCCACGCGAAGAACGTTGCTCGTTCGTCAGGCGGACGCTGACACAAAGACTTTCAGGGCTCCATTGCACGGTTTGCATCTCATACTGGCTTTGCACGAAGCCGGTTCGGCGGTGCCCCTAAGGTTCCTGGATGAATGGCAAGGCGCGCTTTGTTGCGCCTTAATTGGGAATCAGCCCACGTCCTCCGGCTGGCGTAGTCCTTTGGCCTCAACCGGCTTGGCGGCAGCGGAGAGTGACGAGGAGTCTCCCTGGCCTATGGCAAAACTCGAGCACACTCTGTTCGACGAATGGATAAATTCGACAGAGGCCCAGGATATTCCATGTGAGATTGTCCAGATGTTGCACGAGTATCGAACGGACGGTCTTTCCGGATTACTTACCTAAGGGATTACCGCCAAAGCGCCCTCATGGTCACCAAATTCTATTCGTGCCTAGAAAACTCCCGGCGAGATTTGCAATATACCGTATGACCCCTGATCAGCTCACATTCTACAAACAGGAGATAGCTAAATTATCGGACAATGGTTGGATCAGACAGACCTATTGGCCTATTCGCTCTCCTACGATCATGGTGGACAAACGTGATGATGGCTCCGGGGAGCGGAAGATGCGTATGTTTGTTGATTACCAGGCTCTAAATGCCCTTACGGTAGCCCCTGATTTCCCACCACCTCCCATTCAAACCATTCTAGAGATGCTGGGAGGCGCCAAGTATTTTTCCACTTTGGACCTTGAAGCAGGATTCCATCAAATACGTTTGGCTAAGGAAGACCGGTAGAAGACGGCTTTCCGGTCCGTTCTCGGACTATTCGAGGACCGAGTAATGCCCTCGGCCTTAAGGGTGCTTCCGCTACGTTCCAGGCCAATATTAATGCCTATCTACAATCTTTATTGGGACAGGGCGTTATTGCGTACCTCGATGATGTACTTTTCTATAGTTCTGACCTCTCTGGGCACGTTTCTCTTCTGCGACAAGTCCTAAGCATTTTTCTTAGACACCAGTTCTACCCAAAATTCCGCAAATGCAAATTTGCAAGGCAAACAATCACTTATTTGGGTTATACCATTTCTGCTACGGGGATCAAACCCGCAGAAGATAAAATTGCAGCCATCCGGAATTGGCCAGAGGTGCTGGAGAACGAAACGCAAGTGCGCCAGTTCCTCGGTACCATAAATTACTGTCACGTGTTCATGGGACCGGACTATGCAGATATTGCCTGGCCGCTGGCTGATTTTACACGTGAAGATGTTAATTTCGAATGGACAGAGCTTCACACGCAAGCGGTGCGGCAGCTCAAACAGCGCTTAATCGACTTCACTACATTACAAGTCCGTGATACAACGAAACCCTTCCAGTTGTACACGGATGCCTCTGGTTATGCGCTGGGAGCACTTTTGGAACAAGACGGCAAGCCCATCGGCTTCCTCAGCCAAGTCATAAACCCCACACAACACCGATAATCGATCCACGATCAGGAACTCTCGGCGTTGGTCACGGCACTGGACAAGTGGTCTCAACTGCTCCGTGTCGCCAAAGTTACAGCTCATACAGATCACCAGGCTCTTACTCACCTCCAACGACTCCAAGCATCGAAGCCTCAGCGCGGGCGCACAGCTCGATAGTTAGCTTTCCTGGTCAAGTTCCCGGATTTGCACATCACTTATGTTTACGGAGCGCGCAATCAAGCGGCTGACGCCTTGTCTCGCCGTCCCCGTCTTCCTAACATCTGCTCGCGCGGCGCACCATCGACACCACTGATGCTCGCAGTAGGACAAGCGCGCGCGGCTCTCCGCTCTTGTGGTCGGCCTGCCAACTACAGGGAGCTCGCAGGAATTCGTTCGCGACGATCCAGACGACTCAGCCTGTCGTCCGCACCTTCACCTTCGCCGCTGGAACCCAATCCAGAGGCGGAACATCCTACACTCACAACGAAGGCACCCAGCCGACCCTCCTGATGCGCGCCAATGGCCGCAAGCTTACTTGAAGTGTCCCGTTTTTCGCGCTCCCTACACAGCCGCAGCAAACCAACCAGGAAAAGCTCTGCAAATCGAGTTTCGTAATCGCCAATTCACCTTTCGCTACGTGTAACCTTACCTGCACATCGGCGTTCATGGACTGTGGAGCATCTGCATCCCACAAGTCCCTGCGTTCCTTACTCAAGCTCAGCATTCACATCACGACCATGTCACAGCCGGCCATCGAGGCCAGAAAAAGACCTTTGCGGCTCTCATCAATCATTACTACTAGCCAGGAATGCGCGCCTGCACTACTGCTTATGTTGAGTCATGCACTCGCTGCCGAGCGTCAAAGTCCCTTAACCAGAAGTCTGCAGGACTTCTTCAACAGTTGCTTATCCCTTCTCGTCGGTGGGCGCACGTGAGTCTTGTCTTTATCACAGATGTTCCCCTTACAACGACAGGGCACGACTCGATTCTTGTCATGGTCGACTCCCTCAGCAAGATGGCTCAATTCGTTCCTGCAAAGAAGTCATTCACAGCAGTAAACACCGTGGAGCTTCTCGCAGACCGTCTTATTCGCTATCACGGTTTTCCAACGGTAGTCATATCGGACCGCGAACCCTGCTTCCATTCGGATCTCTGGAACCAACTCTGTCGCCGCTATAACATTAAACGGTGCATGTCCTCGTCCTACCATCCCCAAAGCGACGGCCAAACTGAACGGGTTAACCGCCACACACTTGAGCAGATGCTTCGTACCTATATCATATCTGACGAACACGAGTGGGAGCGTTTGCTTCCGGCCTTGGAACATGCTTACAACACAACAAGTCATTCATCCAACGAGCTCTCTCCCTTCGGGGTCATGATTGGCGAGAACCCGCTGACTGCTGCGAACCTTGATTTCGTAGGCCCGTCAGCTCCTACGCTCACTCCTCCGATGACTAAGCTTTTCCGGCAGCTCTGCGACAGAGCGCAGAGTCACATCCTGAAGGCAAAATGGCAGCAGAAGTACTACGCAGGCACAAAGCGCCGAGCAGTAGAGTATGCGGTGGGAGACAAGGTCTGGCTCAGCAGCAAGCACCTACCTCCTTTCAACAGCTGCCCTAAGTTCGAGCCCCGTTACCGTGGACCCTTTGAAGTCATCGAACGCATAGGGACCGTCGCTTACCGTCTTGCTCTGCCTTCCACCTGTGAATGCCACAACGTTTTCCACGTTTCGCAACTAGTTCCCCACCGCCCCCGCCCTCCGTTTCTCCCGGAAGCGGACGCCGCCTGGCCTCCTATCCGCGATTCAGCAGGCAGTCCAACAGAGGAATATGAAGCCAATTATATTATGGACCAATGCGGCTCGGGAGATGCAGCCAAGTACCTCGTGAAATGCCGCGGGACCCCTGAAGATCAAGCCACATGGGAGCCCGCTCATCACCTTACAGGCTGTCCGACCTTGCTTCGAGCTTGGCGCCGCCGCCAACGAAGAAGTCTTCAGGCTCGAAACAATCTTGGTCCTTCCGAGGCGTAGACGTTCGGGTCCGTCACCTTCCGCCGCCTGCAGGACGGGCAACCTTCAACGAGGAGTGGGGAGGGAGCGTTGCGCACCGCATACGCTCACGGCGTTAGCTTCAGAAGAGAATAGAGATTGAAAATGCAAAAAGAAGTGTTTTGAGTAGATCTGTTCAGTCCGGCAAGGGGGGAAGCTGTAGTGCACAGGCACTACAATAGGGCTTGCTGGTGACCTATAGAAGATAGCTAGCTAGCGACTTACAAGAGGTCGTAGCACTGGAGGAGGACAAGACCTTCTTACTAGGATCAAAGTAAGGCAATTTATCTGCGAATCAGCATGCATGCACTAGAGGTGCCCGTAAATACGTCGAGACTGGGGCTGGCGATAGCGCCGGCACCGGTTCTGGCCTCCTCCCCACGGGGTCTAGGAGGCGAGAACCCCGAGCGGGGCGGATTTTCAAGATAACAGATTTTGGAAATCTAAGAATAACTGTATTTCGTTATATTTTGGCAACTGTTTCAAGAAAATGGGCCGACGTTAGGTGCTGATCATAGGCCCCTGCTCGTGGGGGCAGGTAGCAGCGTAGTCGCAGCAGTAGGTGCCGTGCCCTACAATGCCAATTCGATTGAGAGCTTTCAAGTGGGAGCGGCTACGTAATAATCCTCAGTATTTGCGTTTAAGCACGATAGCCCCACATTCACCCTTATAATGGTATTTTGCGGACCTTCCTATAGTTGCAGCTCGTGCCTGATTGTCTGAAGATTCTTACGGCTCATGCGCGCGACAGTGGAAGAAAAGTCATATCTACCCGATAACCATTTATATTTCAAACGAAGGAACAGTGTGCAGACGCATCCCTGTACTGCTATAGCACTTGATACATGCACAAATGAATATGCTGTTGTAACCTTTTCCCGCCATGCTTGTGCGTGACCATTTCTCACCTATACAGTGTTTTTTGAAAATTCTTTGAATTGTTAAATATCCCCTGGAAAATTTGTCTTAACATGAATGAGCCATTACTAGGGAGGCTTATCGTCGTTCAGGTGCGGCGAGCGGATTTTCTACAAATAGCTCATCGCCCCTTTTAGCTTTGTCAGAGCACTGGGGATTTGCATTAGATCCCAACGAGAATGTGTCGCGTTTAATACTTAGTCGGAAAAAAGTGCATAAAATCTCGTAGAAAACGCCCGAAATAAACCAAGCCATCGAAAGTGCGACTTTTATATACTGCATCTGCCAGGATCATGCGGATGCGCTAAATACTCCACGATAAATGAAGGTACTGCTAAGAAGCCGTAACGTTGCGCGCAACATAACTTTCTTTTCATGAAGTTTACTGCAGCTATGTTTGGATCACACACTGCTCCACACCGCGTCAACTCGTGCACCACAGCTCATGAAGCGACGACGCATTTGCTGTGAAGATAGATGCATCAAAATACACTGTAAAATGGGTAACCACCACTTAGGCAGATCAGATGTGCAATAGCACTTTGGCTGGTTGATTGAAGCACAGCATTGGGAAACCAGCAAGCTGCTGGGAATGCATGAATATTCCCTGCTTCAATTGTCACGTTGTGAGGTACTTTTCATTGGGCAGAATTAGTAAGCACCAGGCCTTCTTCAAAACAGACACTTTTCTGGAGAACGCTAGCTGAGAATGATATATATTCTGCCGAGTCATGTTCGGCCAGGTGTGCTTCCAGTGTCCAAGTATCAAGGAGAATGCCAACTACTATGTGGCCCAGCGGGAAATTTCGAAAATCGAGCGACAAGCCGATCTCGCCGCAATTAAATAATTCCTTCTCCTACCTGCAGGCGCATGCGTACTCCAACGTACTGGATGGAATGCTGTCCAAGCTTGGGCCCATCACTTGTAAATCGCTGTAACAAAACGTCTCTCTCCAGAAAAGATCACAGACATTTGCAAATGCAAACTCATCAAGCGTCTCTTCATTCTTCGATCTTTCAAGCATTAACTTTAACATGAGCAAGCTAGGATTGTGAATGCTCCGATACGTGCAATGAGAAGCATGAGTTGGTCTCTCATCTTTTCCTGGCAAGCAAACAAATCAGGCAACCGCTTTAAAACTTTCTGGAACTATTGAACCATTGAAGCCTGCGAACCAAGAACAGCAATCTAAGACAGTTACTGCGAAGAAGTCACTCGTTGCTGTGATGAGATGGAACAAGCTGTACATGTGATGCTGTCTTTTCTCTGAGCCATCAGACGTAACTCAAGTTGCGGCAGGTAGTACGCATCACACGGGGTGCAAAGATAAGTAGATATAATTGCTTTGGCAATTCGTAAACACTGAATGCTGCCATCTTTTGTTCCTAGCCCACGTCCACTTTGTTTATCAGGACCACGCAACTTATGAAGAACCACAAGGTAAAATTTCATAGTGATTGCTTGTGCAGAGTCGCTAGTGAAAATTCCTACAACGACCCCAAAAATACATCCAAGGTTTTTCGACCACGTTCTTTTCGATTTTTCGTACTTATTTGTCACGTAATCATCAACGAGTTCTTGTCTGTCTAAATTTTCATGGTGAAGTTCAGTGAAGGAAAAAATGTGTTTGTGAGCTACATTGAGACGGCGGGGCAGACAGCACGCGAATCCACGAAAGAAATTCCATGTCAACCCACTGCAGCAACGCAGGAGTAGCTTTCGGTGAAGATGCCATTAAAAGCATCCCGGATGCGTCCAGTAATCTTTAAATCACGGTGTAAGAGCGGCAAGCAGCACGAAGTAGCAGTTGGTGCCAACACCAGAAAGCAGCAGCGGAGAAAAGCAGAATGATAATTCGTTACCTGCAAGAACATGGAACCAACGCAGTCTCTAAAGTGTATCAATGCTGCCCGTAAATACGTGGAGATTGGGGCTGGCGACAGCACCGGCACCGGTGCAGGTCTCCTCCCCACAGGGCCTAGCGGACGAGAACCCCGAGTGGGGGGGATTTTCAAAATAACGGATTTAAAATAACTATAAATAACAGTATTTCGTGATATTTAGACTGCTGTTTCAAGGAATTGTGCCGGAGGTAGACCGTTATCATAGGCCCCTACTCGAGGGGGCAGGTGTAGTGCGCGGCGCCTACTGCTGCGACTACGCTACCTCCTGCCCCTCTACAGGTCTACATACTACGCCTAGTATAGCCCCATGTCAGTCTCTATAGCCTTATTCCATCAAAATACGAAAATTCTAAAAGTCCTTTAAATCTGTCTCTTCGATTCGCCCCCTTCTCGGAGCTCACCTCCTAGGCCCTATGGGAGGAGGTCCGCATTGGTACCGGCGCTTTCGCCAGCCCCAGTCCCCACTCATTTTCCGCACATTTCGTGTATTCATTAAAACTAATAGACGGCTTTTCTTATTGTTATCCCCTTGGGAGGGTTCTGTCCTCCTGCAGTGTCGCGACCCCTTGTAGGTCGCTAGCTAGCTATCATCTCAAGGACACAAACCAGCCCCATTGTAGTCCCTGTGCACTACAGCAGGCAGCAGCGTATTCGCAGCAGTAGTGGTGTGCACTACACTGGCTGTCAAATTCCTACATCTGCACGAAAGATATCATATTCTTGCAGTGTGTTATCTATATTGGTCGCCATGGTCTTCTACCTCTTTACATGACAATTGTGTGTAATCCTCGTAGGTGAGTACATGGCATCTTGGCGTTTTTCCCATGGTTGTCTCAACAACACTCGCGTCATAGGCCTTTTGCTTCGCAGTCAAAACTTTCCTAGCCATGGTATAACACGAATTTGGTGGCAGGGCATTTGCATCAGATATCCGGACCGCAGCATTTTTCTCTGGTGCCCGCGCTGTTTAGCGCTCGAGCACCAGAGGCAGCGGCAGATCCACCTCGTAGAAGCAGCCTCTGCCCCTACTCAACTTTGAAGTCCTATAAGAAGGGCTGCCAAAAAGCAGTAAATGACTCTCAGTGCTTACAGAAGTGTTCACACCTAACAGGGAGGATAAGCAGGGTCCCGTAATGTCTCCCTAGCAGTTCAGTGTTTTTTGGAACCCCTGATGTGTATACAAAGTAGTCCAATCAAAGTGGATCGGCGCCGCGTTGTGTCTAGGCAGATATTCCCAGTTTCGCCTGTCCGCTTGTAGCTGAAGGCTTCTCTCGAATTTTGGGATCGCACCAATACATCGCTTCCTTGTTGCGAAGCCTCAATACTCTGGGCAGATCCATCTCCTTCAGTATGTATCATTTGCTTGTAGCAAATAAAGATGTTGCATTCATGTGCCGACAGCTCCACTATCTTTCGGACCTTCTTGGGGAATGTTTTTTCCTTGTGCCTCAAGGGAATTCTTCATGTTGGGAGCTATTTGCAAACCTTGAAGAAGGCGTTAGTGGCATTCACGAGTAAACACGGCTGCGCTAATGACGCACATTCGCATCTCGTGGAGAGCATTAAAAACGTTCGTCCCAATTAGAGGTCGCAAGTGCAATCTCATCAAGCCACAAATTACGGTGTGAGAACGGATGGCTACCAAAGGGTCGAAACCTAAGTACTGGCATTGGAGCTTAAGGGGATTGTGGAACATCTATATCCCTCTTAGCAATGCTCCACTAACTCCATGGTCCCATGAAAGTCCTCCTGCATCCTGGGCAGTTCTGGTCTGATCCATGATCTGGGGCAGATATCATTCATCGTTTTATTGCTGGGTTGCGGCGACTTGACGGCCAGTATTTATGAGCCATGCCCGAATCACTTGAAACTACACTCGACTTTGCCTGTGCTAAGTCTAGTGGGATGTAGGGCCTCGTGGCGCTTTATCTATAGCGCAGCACCACAGCTGCCTCCTAAAACCCAAAAATCTGTTCCAAATACCCTGTGCACTGTATTGAGTGACCCATCCGCTTGGGACTAACGCGTAAGGGTAAAAAATACGTATTCAATGATTGGTGATCGCATTCAGTGGTTGGTGATGTCACTGGTCGTCAACCCTGTGTGCTTTCCTACTCATACTACTTTGAAAACTGTGCACTCAATAATGGAACTCATGGGTTGAATAACCCTAACAGTTGGGGCAGATTTCCTTTAAACTGTGTCAGATTCTGATAAATGGCGTGGGCAAGCTCTCATTCGCACTGGAAAATTCATGTTGCCGCGGTACCCGGGTGCATGCCCAAATAGTATGCATGGTGCACCAAAACCTGTGGTTGCTGCCCATCTTGAGATTTGCGCAAAAGTTTATTTGGCATTTTTGTCGAAAGGCACACAGAAGCTAAGAATTTAGCAAAGAATCACGCCTTGTCTAAGGCCCAACGCTAGGGTCTGGGCGCCAACAGGAACGCATGCACCTCACTGGGGCTTTGCACATTTAATTCTCCTTTTCGTTGTCTTCTCTTATGATATCCTGTCGAAGCTGTCATAGGCACGCCATCGGTTCCAAAAACCTCAGCCGCCGTGACAGCAGCGGCAGCAAATGAAACAGCATTCCAACTAGGGTAATGGGGCTGCTTGGAGAGGCAGAATTCTTGGAGGCGCTACGGCGCCTCTATGAGGAGAGCAGAAGCAAAAACAGCGGGACTGTATGGATTACATTCAAGAGAAGTACGAAAACCCACACACCCATGGCCCGAATTGCTAAATGTGCTCCTCACCCTGAGCCCTAAGCCAGCTCACCTTACTTGGGTGGCATGGAGATCTTTGCTACGTGACAGGTTGCAGCGTGCAGGAGTGGCATCACAGATGTGAGGTGTAGGGTTCAGGATTTAAGGTGTACAGTTTGTCGCCTCGAGCTGTGGATGTGTTCGACGCGCGCAGCTAGACAATGCGCCATATGTGTCTGGGGATTTTGCCGAGAGTCTTGCGTTATGGCAGTCGTCTGTACAAACCTCAAACCGTGGTCACAAAAAGCAGACCCGTGCGACTCTGTGCAGCGTTTCCCGAGGTCGGCGGCAGCCGCGGAGCGAAGAGGCGGAGGAAGCTGCTCACGT
The DNA here is from genome assembly GCF_000499545.2 of Eimeria tenella. NCBI lineage: Eukaryota > Apicomplexa > Conoidasida > Eucoccidiorida > Eimeriidae > Eimeria > Eimeria tenella. The sequence goes on along the minus strand of NW_013543334.1, from coordinate 335,488 downwards.
GTGAAGAGAAGCCCGAAGCTACTCCAGTGTGTCTCGTCAGAGCAACAGACGGAAAAAAGAGAATATCTGTTCAGGTGAGCTCCACCAATAGCATCTAATCCTACGCCCCCAAGTGCAGCTTCCTGCGGATGCGTGCTTGGCTGAAGAAACCCAATGGCCTGCCCTGTGAAGGCTTCAATCACGACTCAGGTATCACGGTTAGGCTATGCTGCGTACGTCCAGGTAGAAGGGGACAGGGCTCTGGCTTTCAGCCAGCGTCTTTGGGGGATGTCACGTATCCACATGGATCAAGTGAGGCCCGCACCTCCCAACATGGAAAAGAGTAGGCAACAGCAACGACACCCGCAAGGGCAGCAACAGTCTTCGCAGCACGAGCAGCGGCAAGACGAGCAGAAACAGCAACAGTCCTTAAGGGAGCAACGAAACAACAAGAATTACAGGCCGAGTAACGCTTCGTGCAAGCGCGAGGCATGAACACTGCGGGGCCACTTGAAACGGGCGCAGCAGCCTTGCCAGCAACGGGCGATGTGCTGCGACAGCAGCGTTAGAGAGCCAAAGTTGTCGGGACTCGCAGCAAAATGAACAGTATCAGCGACGGAAGCCAGTTTGCAAGTGTTCCTGTACAGCTGTGTGGGCAGCACAATAGTCCTTTTGGGGCTGATACTGGTCCTTTTAAAAGCGCTTTTTTGGCTTGTTAAGGGTCGTTCAGCGCCTACAGTGGCCCCTTGTGGTGCTCTTCTTGTTGGCGACTCATAGGGGCCTTCGAGGTACTTCGGGGAGGGCCCCCGGGGAAACGTTTGACGCGCATGAGGGCCCCCCCATAGGCATATTGTTCATTGTTAAATATTGTTAATGGCAGCGGCTAGTGTTTTACGCTGTTGCGTGTACAAGTTCAAGTACGGATGTATAATGTATGTGCACATGATTAGTACGAAACCTGCTGCGTCCGTTTGGAAAGCCCGGGCTACTTAACGAAGTTATGGGGCTTTTGGGGGAGAGGAAACTTCCTGAAAGTTGATTTTGGTTTTTGCTAGTCTTAAGGCTGAAGGACGGCCATTGCATGGATATGCTCAGACGTGCTGTACAGCCTGAGTGTTTGGCTGGCTACTGTGTGGCACTCCAGCACGTAGATTCTAAGGTGTGTATGCATATAGGAAAGTCGGCCGCATGCAAGTAGGAGCAAACGCATATTCGGGCCGGGGGAGAGCGAATTTGTGTAGTACAGAGCAAAACGAGAGTGGGTAGACGTAGAGGGGAGTCCGTGGGTTGATGCAGAGAGGCGAGGGGGCAGAACTTTGTGGCGAGGGGACATATATCTCTTCCAGGCAGCAGCCCGTGAATAGCACACGGCAAAGGAATATAGGGACCTGCTAAAGACTCGTGGACTACGCAAGTAGGGTCACTTAGGTCGGTCTCATGGAGCCGTAGAGATACGACGGAAGTGGTCGAGCTAGTTTGGTGTCTGTACTCTAGGGCGAGCATGAGGGAGAAATTTTTTGCTTGTGTAAAAATACCTTTTCCGGCCGATGATTGTTTCTATGTTTTTGTGTGCACGTATGCACGGCAAATAAGCGCCGAGTCCTCAGGTAGCGGCAGGGAGGGGTTGTTGGGGACCAAAGAAGAATCGGTGACCAGCATTGCAGGAAGGCATTGCAAACCCTTGGTGGAAAGAACAATGAGCAAAATTGTTTTTTTTGTGGAGTGAATCTTGCTCTTAAGGCCAGTAGCCCCAATGTGGTGAGAGCGTGCCGGCCGAGATATACAATGAATTCGCCCTATGTTCAACGCTCACGCGGTTTGGCTTACAAAAGTTGTGTTTCATATAGTTTTCAGCGTTGCCTTGTAGCTGTGGGCGTTTACTTTAGGCGGTCTGACGGGCATACGGGACCTAAGGGGGCCCCAATCTGCTGCAGCCGACAGTGGTGGTGCAGCACCATCTCCAGTAGCAGGGACACACCGTCTCTGCTGTCCTCTTCCCAACGTAATAAGTAATTTTTCAAAAAAAATTAATCAGTGAGAAGCCCGTGGGAACTTCCTAGGTGTCATCCCCTCAACCTGACACACGCTGCTGCTGCAGCTGTTGATGCTGGGGATCGCGCGTTGCGCCTGTGGCTGCTGCTGAAGTGGTGCTGCTAGTTTCAGCTCTTCTATCAGACCGTGTGCAACGGCAGCAGCTCATCAAGAATCAGCAGTAGAAAACGCAGCCGCAGGACTTTACACGCCACCCCCGGATAAACAGGCAGCAGCAGCAACAACAACAGCAGGTCTGGCGCATCTGCACCGCAGTAGCAGCTGGAGTGCCATCAGCAACAGAATATGGAGATCATTATAGCCCAGGGGACTGCACGCGCAACGGCGCTCGCCGTGCTGCAGCAGGAAGCAGCCGTCATAGCAGCAGGAACAACACGAGCTTCAGGGAGAATAAACAAACAATGCAGTGACTACTCGTATGTGCTTATAGCACAGATGCACTTGAATCAGAGCTAAGCTCGAACACTAGCTGGAGAATTGCGATTTTCCCTCAGCTAGCAGCAGAATCTCCAACAATTGCAGTAGCAGCGTGGGCAGCAGCTGCGTGGGACGCCGCCGCACTGCTTACTCTGGTTTTCTCCTTCTGCTTCCCCCTGTTTTCCGGAATATCTGAGGCAAACCTTAGGCACTGTTTGCTGTCGTACTGCTTGAGCTCTTGCTGTCATTCGCAATGTGGGGTTATCTCCATCTGTGTGTCTTTCGTTTATGCCTACTCTGGCTTCTATCGTTGTAGTTGGCTGTATGCAAGCCAGTCCCTGTTTCCTTCTAGCTTTTCATATAAACGTTATGCGCCTGTGCGCCAGCGGTGCCTCGTTTGCCTCTAGCTGCATTTGCATTGCTTGGTGGTTCATTATTTTGCATAGTTCTGTGTCTCTGTCACTGTTAATTTGTGTTTCAGGCTGGACATGGTGCACGGCCCCTTCGGCCTTTTCATAAATATGAAAACATATTTGTCTGTTTCCTTGGAATATCTTCCTGCAGATGCGGCCCTCAGCGGGTTTCGGGTGTATGTCCACCTCAGCTCCAGCGTTCACGAGCTGAACGCCACGACGGCGAACGACAGAAGAAAAGAAGCCGAAGCACAGACAAATAACACGAGCAGTGCTCATACTAACACATCACAAGCAGATACAAGTACTGCAGCAGCAGGAAAAGGCAAGCCTACCAAGATGGCCATTGATGTGGAGGGCGGGTGCGTACCGTTGACACTACACTACGGCACCTGCCATTGCTGGTATTGCTGCCATTGATGGCACTAGTGGTCCGGATTCCTGCCGCTCCATTTTATCTTTGTAGGACGTAAGATGCGGCTTCTGTTTTTTTCATTGCTGCTGTTGCTGCCGCAATTGCTGCCCGTTATTGCCGCTTTTGCGCCTGTTCCAGGTTCAGTGCGGATGGCGACATGATTGACCCAGCGGGGAACTTTGCAGCTGTAGAGCCGACACTTTCGTATCGCCTGTGTGTGTACACCCCAGCAAGAGCACTTTCTGCTGCTGCTGCAAGGAGTCTGGCGAATCTGTACTGCGGTGGCAGCAGCAGCAGCAGCAAGCACCAGCAGAAGCGCGCTGAGGGAGATGAGGAAGCGCAAGAGCAGCAGCATCAGCAGTGGCGCAGTGACTTGCAGCTGCTGCAGCAGCACGAGGAGCAGCTGCTGCAGCAGCTCTCGTTCTTATCTCTAGATGACCCAGAAGTACCTGTTGCTGTTGCTACAGCAGCGAAGCACCTCGCGGAGATGAAGCATGCAGTGGCCGATCCAGCTCCTTCTGCGGCTTGGGTCGAAGAAGTCTTTGTAAGGCGGCCGCTGTCGTTTTTGTTTCTGCTGCAGCTGGTGGACCTACGTCCGCGCTGCTGGCATTCATATATAACTCGCCGCTCGTGTTAGCTGGCCTCACTGGTTTTCGAAGGCTGATTTCACAGCGTTGAAATAACATCTTTTCTGTATGTGTTCGTGCTGCTGCTTCCATGCAAGCATTTCATCTGTCCCTTGTTGGAGATATACGTGCAGCCGAGCAAGTACGCCGCCAATTTGCCCGTCGTCGAGAACCCGCCGAAGATTTCTCCGTCAAACTGGAAGTGTGCCGATTGCGGCGCCTCGACCAACCTCTGGCTCAACCTCTCCGATGGGTCCGTCCCGTTATTGCTGTAATTGCTGTTGCTGCTGTTATTCTTGCGACGATCAGTGGGACGGCTGGTGCTGCTGATGTTGACGCTGGAGTCATTGCTGTTGCTAGGTGTACTTTTGCTGCCGGCACTGCAATTCCGGATGATGTTCTTATTGCTGAGGCAGCTTATGCTGGTGAAACAGCCGTGCCTTTTTTTTAATGTTTGTACCTGGTGCTGCCATTCTTGTTGCTTTCAATTCAGGTTTATTGGCTGTGGCCGAAAGCTATATGGAGCTGGTGGGGGTTGTGCTGACGGGAGAGAGGGAGCCGCCATCAGGCACTACAAGGTGCTGCTGTTGCTGCTGCTGTTGCTTATTTTGCTCTGGTGTCTAGGTAACCGTTTTCTTGTATCGTTGCTACAGTTCGACGTGGCATTCCGTGTTTGCATCATATGTTGCTGTTAACTTCTCCCGTAGCCTCTCTGCTTGTCCCGTTCTTTGTTTCTGGTTATATTGGTTGCACTCCCTTCCAGTTGCTCCCACTTTGCATTCCTCTACCTGTAGTTTTGCAGACGCCATGTCTGTCTTTATCTCTGTTTACCGGTTCATTCGTAGGTCTGTGTTCTTCATGTGCTCTCTGTCCCAGGACATCTTTTTATGTGTCCCTTCCAAGTATCTCTTTAGCGAAGGTGTAACTTCGCATATTTGTTAACCTCTACATGAATGCATGCACTTTTTGACTGTGCATCCGTGTACAAATAGATTAATTAATTCACTGCATCTTTTCCGTTTAGTTGTACGTTACTCAGTGCGCCTCTGCCCGCCACCGTTTGTGTCTTTGCACTTGCATTGTCCTGTTTAGGAAACAGGTTCTATTTATCCCCTCATTGTAAAGCTAGGGACGATTTCTCCGGACTCTGCTGACGTGTTTTCCTACGCCCCTGACGAAGACAGCACAGTAATTGACCCGAATCTCCCAGAACATCTTGCCAGATTTGGAATTGAAACACAACAAGTCAGCATGCCCTGTTGCTGTTCCTGCTGCTTCTGCTGTTTTTGGTTGTGGGGCTATTGGTGGTGCATGTTATGGTGGTGGAGCGGCCGCCGCGGGCGGTTATGCTATCGCTGTAACTGGAAATGGCGTGCTTCGAGTGGCAGATACGGTGTTGCTGCTGCCCTCATGAGGACTGCGTTTCTCGTGATGTGTTCTTGCGTGCTGCTGATGATTACGGTTTAACTGGTGCTGCGGCTGCCTATTTTGGTGTTTTCCATCGTTACACGGATGTGAACATGCGTGCAACAGCAGCTAGTGCCACTGATGCTTGCCGTCGCTGCTGCAGTAGCTGCAGCAGCAGCAGCAGCAGCTACTGCAGCTGCCACGATACAGTTGGCATCGGTAGGGCAGCAGCTCCAGCTGCTGTTGTACTTTATTGTTCTGCCGCGGGCATGTTTGGGATTTGCGCTGCTGCATGGTCACTGTTGCAGCTTCGGAAGACAGAGCGTAGCACAAACGAGTTAGCGATAGATCTGAACTGCAAGTACGATTGGGCTTCCCTTGCTGCCTCTGCGGCGGAGCAGCAGAAGCAGCAGCAGCAGCCGAGGGGTGCCGGTGCTGTGGGCCTGAGAAATCTGGGCAATACTTGCTATGTAAATTCTGTGCTCCAGGTGAGGTGGAGCTGAAACAGCAAAGCAAGTAGGGTAGCAAAGACGACTCTCTCTTGTGAACACCCCGGGCTTCTGGTTTGGGGCTTGAGGTACAGGACGTCGGCTTCCCAGCAAACGGCATGTGTGGGTGCGTTTAGGCTCTTTTTAGCGTTCCACGTTTTCGCGAAAAGTTTTTGTCAATGTACGAACCGCTAATTTGCGGCCAGGGTCTCCCGGGAGTAGCAGCAGCAGCGGGAGGCCCGGCAAAGTGTCTCTCTTTACAGCTAGGGGCCCTCGCCGTCGCACTGCAGACACGCCGAGTTTGCATGCAGAAGGCTCTTGGGCTGCTACTCTTGCAAAAGACGCTGCAGCAGCGAGATGTGCAAATTGGAGAAAGGCAGCTACTAGAGGGTACGCTGACTCTGTCGGTCTCCGTGTTAGTTGCTTTTGCACTCGCCAAATTGCAATGTAGCGTTATTTATCTTGCGCACCAGCAACTTAAGGAGCAGGGAGGGGAAAAGCGGGAGTACCTTGCTGTTCAGCTTTAGGTATTGCCACTTCATGCGTTTCTGCCGCTACTGGTGAAGAGTTAGCGCTGCATGGATGTTGCGGCTGCTGCTGCAGATCTACCATACATGGCTCACGACTCGGTCTCACCTTTGTCTTTGCGAGCGATTATCGGCTCCTTGCATGCGGAGTTTGCTAGCAGTAGACAACAGGATGCGGGTTAGAACGTTTCTTCTGCTCTTCCGCTTACATTTTCTGTGACGACTCCGTCGCGATTGTTGCAGACGATGCTGAAGTGCGAAAAGGAGACTAATTTTCGCTGTTGGGATGTGTTCTGCTGCTTATGCTTCAGAGGAGTTCTTGTCCTTACTCTTGTCATGGGTCATTGAGCGAGAGGCAGGAGACAGAAGGCAACTGCAGCAGCTCAGGCAACTGCTGCAGCTGGGTGATAGCTGTGCTGCTACTGCTGCTGCTTCTGCACTGGGAGTCACGGACGAGACCCTCAAGACCGCAGAAGAGGCTGCTGGGAGAGGCACGGTGGATTCGCTCTTTTCCTTTGGGGTCAGTGACGGTATGATTATTGTGCAGGGGGTACTGCAGCATATTCTACTGCTGCACTTTGTAATCTGACAGTGTCGTTGCGCTGCGTCTGTTTTTTTGGCTTACCTATAACCCCACGCCTGTCGTAGCTACCTCATCTCCTGCTGTTGCGTGTTATGCATCTATGCATGCCTACATGTTGCAGGTGGAGCAGCGTCTAGTGTGTCTGCAGTCCCACCAGGTGCGATATACCTACAGCCAACAGCAGGTGTTGGCATTGCCAATTCCGGTGGATATTCAGCAGCAGGAAGAGCAGCAGGAGCAGCAGCAAGCACAGCAGCAGCAGCGTCAGCAAAAGAGGAGAAAGGGCGCTGAAGGCACACCCACAGAATCAGAAACGGGGGCAGACACGGGCGGCGACACGACGGAGACAGTGCGCACAGCAGCTATTGCAGTGGCAGCAGCAGATTTGCTCCCCGGCGCTTCCTTTTCCGTGACACGGGCAGAGTATTTCACCATTTTGTTTTATTTTTGTCTTTTTTGTGGCGTCTATCTTTTCACGCTTTGTCGTTCGTGTCGACATCTTTACGCGCCACTTTAAGCTCCTGTCCCCTCGCGCCACTGGCTTATTGCTTCACTAGTGGCTGTCTGTTCCTGGAGAGTTTGGGACTTTTTGTATGCGTTGCGCTGTCCATAGCATGGGGAATCTGAAGAGAAGATTGTTGCTGCTGCGCCCTCTGTGCCTATTTCGCGTTGCATTGGAGCAGCAGCAGCTGCTGCTGTAGTTCAGGACTACCTGTCTCCTGCCACAGGCAGCAAAGGCGATGCTGAGAAGACGTTGCGCTTGACGAACTACCCCGAGTATTTGCTTGTCTTCCTCAAGCGCTTCTATATCAGCGACCGGTGGATTCCAAAGAAGCTCAAGTGCTCAGTACAGGTAAGGAGCAGGACAAGGCCAGAGGACTCAGGGTGCGGCGCGTGGATATCCGGCTTGACTTACCAGCGTTATGGTAATATTTCGGAATGAGGTGTATTCGGACAAATATTTTGGTGGACAGAGGGGCGCTGGGTTGGCGGGCAGGAAACATTTGGAACGTCTGGAGTGTTGAGGGTCTGGTGTAGGTCTCATGTGCTTGCGATGAGAATTCGATGTGTGTAGTTAAGGTTTAGAGATAGTGGAAATTACGCATGTGGTGAGAATATTGCTTCACATGGAGTTCTTGACTTATGTGGAAAATGATCCAAGCAATACAGCGAATGTTCATGGTTCACACCGATTGTTTCCATAGTACATTGGGTGTTTGGGGTTACATTCTTTGTGATTAGCGTTTTGTGTCTCTGACTAGGAATGAAGGGTTATGCTTCTTTCAGATTCCTGAGGAGGTTTCCTTCGAGGAGCTTCGGGCGTTTGGACTTCAGCCCGAGGAGCAAGAACTGCCCGACAAGCCGTCGTCCACGCAACAGCAGCAGCTGCAGCAGGAAAGCAGCTCAGAAGAGGCAGAAATAGCAGGAGAAACCGCAGCAGCGGCAGAAGATGCACTAGGTGCTGAAGTTGTCGCTACGCTGGAATCGATGGGCTTCTCCAGCAATGCTGCCAAGTAAGGAATAGCATAGATACACGCAGGAAGAAGAGACAACCAGCAAAGACACATTTAAATGAATATAAGCACTGACAGGCAAAGGCGGCACTCGGAGATGATGGGAAAGGAGAAGGAACGAAAATAAGCGAAAAATCAAGAAGACAGAGGCAGCATTGAAGGGGTAGATTGGTAGGAAGAAATGGGGAGGATGCAACCAAACCGAAGTACACATACATCTCCTACGTCCTTCTGACATATTTCCACCTTTACTTTACATCAATATACTTAGAACTATTTTTACCATCACTGGCCACATCGCTGTGGCTTTTTCGCAGACGCGCTGTTCGGGCCACTGGGGGCGCTGCTGCTGAAAGTTGTGTGGAGTGGCTTATGGGCCACTTGGATGACCCTGACATCAACGACCCCCTTCCGCTTACACGACCTCCTTCTTCCTCAGCAACAATATCGTGTGGCGCTGCAGGGGAAGAGCCGGATGCAGAAGCTGTGTCTAATTTGATTGCTTTGGGATTTGACGAGCGGAGTGTAAGGGCAGCATTCTTCGCGACAAGGAGACAGCTGAGTGCAGCAGGAGGAACGCAGGAATCAGGTGTCTTTGATTCTGGTCGTGCTGCTGACTGGCTGTTGTCTCAAGGCCAAAATCTTGCCGCGGCTGTGGACGAAGTGCTTCCAGCAGCAGCAGCAACTGCTGCTGCTCCTGTTGCCACAGATGAGGAGCGCGAAACTGAGGCACGAGAGAGCGCAGAAGAGGAAGCAGCAATAGCTGGCTTATCTCCTTTGGAACGGTGCCGTCGAGGTCTAGGGGACGGCGCTGGAATTTATCGACTTTCCGCGTTTGTGTCGCACTTGGGTTCCAGCATCTCCGGAGGTCACTACATTTGCCATGTGCGCAGTTCGGAAGATCCCAGCTGCTGGCTGCAGTATAATGATGAGAAGGTGCTCAGGGTGCCAACCTGCAACACTGACCATGCCTATCTTCTCCTTTTCAAGAGGATAGATGTAGATGAAGGCCAGACAGAGACTTGAACAGAGGCCTGAAGCATGGTAAGAGAGCCGGCTGTGATGCATCAGAAATGAGTGTCTGGCATTCCTGTCGCCCGTCACTTTTCCCTGTCTCATTTTCTCTGCCTTCAATTGTCCGTTTGCCATAACTACTTGCCAACAGTGCTTTTTTCGAGCTCATTCACTATTTTTGCCGGCGCTGCCTGCCCGCCTCTTTCTTACGAGTTGCTTGTTTTCTTGTCCTTATGCGCCGAATTCGTCGTGCTTGAGCCTAGCTCCCGTTACCGCTGGATTGTGTGCAAGAAGCTGCTCACTCTGGGCTGCTTGCCACCATTCCCTTTCAAGACAGAGCACAATGGCACTTTTTTGTCTTTTTTCTGTGTCTGCGTCTGTGTGGTTTCATCCCTGCCTGGCAAATCGTTGCTTCATTTTTCCCCCATCACCGCAGGCGCACGACGGGCTGTAGCGGCCCAAAAGCAATTTACTTTATACTGCGGTAACGGCCTTCTGCGTTGCCATTACTGTCCACAGTTGCTGCAAGAGCAGTAGCTGCTGCTGCCTCCCTGCAACATGCTGGCGAATTCTGCTGACCATTCAGAATAGGTGCTGTGCCCACGCGTATTACCTCGAGCAAAAGTAGCACCAGCAGCACAAGCGGCATCAGAGGGGAAAATTTTCCACATAAAGGCGCATGCTGGTGGCGTTCCCACTGCTGCTGCTGCTGTGATCCACCTACAAAGAGGGAAAGGCACACTGAACTGAACTCTTCATATTGCGCCCAACAGCCTTAGTGATAAACGCTCCGGTCTGCTGCTGTCACAGTTCGCTGCTGCTGCTGTAGCACCCAGCGCGGCGTCTACCTGGCGTGATGAGACAATTAACGCAAAGCTCCCATTTAGTTTCGAAAGTTTTTCCACCGTAGCTCTCGAGAATTGCCGAGGTACGTTTTGCTCCTGCCTTGCCTAAGTTAAGTACCGGTGTTAATCTCAAGTGTGCACAACTGCGCACCAAAGAAGGCAGCACCCAACAAATTAATAAGGAGTTGAAGGGCGGACTTTGTGACAGTCACCGGTTCATCAACATGACCCAAGGGAGGGCAGTCGGGATCCACTGTAACTGTACACAATCAACGTCACTGGGCAGCTGTACAACTGGCAGAACTGGAAAGAAGTGCGTGCTAGGTACGTGGACCTCTCTGCGAGGTGACGCTGTTGTGATGCACGCCGGTCCATCGCCCCCTGGCTTGGCAGACGATGCCACTTGATCTATCCACCCCGTCTTCTGCTCTACACTCCGAACTGTGCAAGAGGTACTGCTCCAAGTTTGTAACCGTCTACCCGGATTACTGCGAGTGGGCTGAACGTCTCTCGTTGCTATTTTAGCTTCTAGAGCTTTCCGAAATGCTTACTCAGCGTAGATAGTACTTAATTGTTAATTGCTCGAAAAGCACCTTTGACCAAGGTTGTTTCCCTTCACCCTGGGCTTGATACAAGACACTCATTCCACCGTACCGGCTGGCTCGCGCAACTCCCTTAGGGTTTAGAACTATCTCATGGTTTTCATCCAGTTGGGATTGTATCGTGTGCTTCATTCAAATTTACTTCAGAAAAGCCGTTTAGATTTGGTTAAGAAGAATCCGCATTTCGATGTAGCAAGTTCTTTACATGAGCTGAATGAAAGGGCACATGCGCAGGTCCGTTTATGTACAGTGGCCCTTGCTTCTGTTTATCGTGCTTGTTCCTTGCTTTGGGTTGTAGCTGCTTCAACGTACCGAGGGGCCTCACGTAGGATATACATTTGTAAGGGCTAGCATATTGCGCGTTTCAGCTGGTATAGTTTTGAGACGGCTACTAGGTCTTTCTTTCGCCAAAATGTAGTTTGGGCTGGTCTTGAATGGTAGTAGATGTTACAAATAACGGCTGGAGCTAATCTATTTTTCGCATGGAGCAGGAGGGACGCTTTAGCAGCAGTAGTCGTTTACTGGACAGTGGAGGGACGACGCTAGCGAAGTCAGATTCTCAAACAATGACTAATTTAGTGGATCAATTCCTTATACATTTACCGATATATGGAGGTACTCGTAGGCAGAAACTGAGACAGGAACTGCTTCTCAGCAAGATTGGTTGACTGAAAGACTCGACAGCTGGCTGCGCTCCAGGCGAGTGCGTTTTACTTGTGCGGCGTATGTCTACGGACAAGGACATGTATAATTGGATTCAGTTGGCTTTAAGTGCATAGACGAATTAAAAAAGTAGCAAAATTGAGGTAATGAGGCTCAGCAGGAGACAGATAGGGAGAGAGGTTTACCACCGGCTAGCCGCGGCAGCATCGGTGAGCGGTCAGGGGCTCTCTGTGCTGAGGCGCCGACGATAGGCTTCTGCATTTCCACTCTGGCCTCTTCCTTTTCGCAGCAATACCTTCTGAATTCAAGCTGTCTCAACTGCCTCTTTTTTGCTGACAGTTCACGCCCAAAGAAGCTTTCTCCGGTGCACATTCAAGTCAGCCAGTTGGAGAACAGCTGCGCGGGCCTACCATCGTCTCGGGATCATATCTGACTAGCGTAAAACCTGTTTGTGGTGCTTCTTCCTGCTTGCAATCCAACATCTTTTTCATGTACTTGTCCCTGTGACCTTCACCAGAAGTAACACCTCTTCCATAGCTACAGCCTACTACCACGGGGGCCCGACAACACGCGCAGCAGCTCGCCGCACTCAACCTGGTGAGGCTCAAGAAGACTTTCCCTCTTCATCTCCCTTTTTCAGTTAAGACTGGAACCAAGAATTGTGATTTCATTAGAATTGTCTCACACAGAGGGCGGAAACTGCAAAAGCTGTTCCACAGCCGACACCACCAATGCGCAGTGCTGTGAAGAAGCTTCTGCGGGCAAAATACAAAGGGCCAAAGCCAAACGGTTGCGGTCTGATGAATAGTGTTGCAACCCGTTCTTTGCCACCTCTCTTTGTTGGGTCGTACGTCTAGGAACTAGGCTTCACTTCGTTTCCTCACTGTGCGCTTTCAGTGTTTAAAGAGGGCACTCTCCCTTTTTCCTCCCTCAAGATCTCCGGAAGATGGGTCAGTCGCTCACTACCCAGGAGAAACACAACATTAAACGTGAAATATACACTCTGTACCCCGGCCTGGAGCAGCAGCTAGAGATGGCCTTTAGCTGTCACGACATCGAGGGCACTCTGACGCTTCCCTACGCTACTCTCGAGCCCGTTATTCGTCATCTGCTAATGCAGTATGGGTTGATTGAGTACGTCACAAGATTTAGCAAAGAGTCTGGTAAGTGTACAGGGCAAAAGGCCTACGGAGCAAAAGGTCTTTCCACCCATCCTATATTATGCGCGGCGAACCATAGTTCCCACATATATTTACTATTCATATTGCACACATTTACACAGATTACATTATATGTCGTATTTATGATGCGTACATCACATCAAATGCATGCACAAGCACGCGCACAACCCTACAGAATGAATGTATCACATCGCAAGCCGTATCTATTCATGCATATGGCACACGCATGGTTAGCACTGGCGCAATTATTCTTCCTATGGAGTTCATGTGGGGATGTGGCCACACAACACAACGCTCTGAATGCCTCTCCAATTCTGTAGTTGCTGGTGTTGCTGTGTCTTTTGTTGCGCAGGTGCTCTTGATCCTTCTCATGTGCGCCACGAGCTGGCGGAGTTTGGGGTTGCGACCACTCGCCTTTTCGGAGATGCAAACCTCAACGTGGACGATTTTAAGAGTCTTGCAGTAGTGTGGCTCAAGAAAATACTTGACACTCACGCTGGTAGGTGATCCCAGTTTTTTGCATGTGATTTTTTCCCTGGTAACACTTTGCATTTATCTTTGTTTGCCGCTGTTGGTGTTCCTGTACTGTTGCGTCGCATTTGCTTTTTGTACACCGCTGCCCATATGAAACAGCTTCCGGTGCGAATGTTCTGATTTCGCCGCACGTCCCTGGAAACTCTGTCTCTCATATTTTGGTTTCCTTCCCACACAGACGATCAGGCGGAATGGATGGAGAAGCTGCGCGCTGACCAAGAAGAGCAAAGTGCCAACTATGCAAAGGCCATGAAAGAGTTCCAGGAACAGTATGTCAAGCAGCAGGCCGTATATCAACAGGGACTGGAGGAACAACAAAAGCAAATCCAAGACTGGAACAGGGTGAGAGCATATCCGTGAACAGAATGGCTAGGATGTCAAGTGGACAGATACGCACAAAAACAGGGGCTTGCTTAGAGCCCTTATATTTGCAAACCTGTGCAGCGGCAGCGACGCCTACAGACATACAGCAAAGATCTGAAATGGTTCCCTCCAGCTGGCCTTTCTGTCCTTTGCGTGTCTACTGCAGCTTCTTGAGGATGCGCACAAAACGCAGCAGCAGATCTACGACGAAGAGGTCCGCCGTATGAAGGAAATCCAAGAGAGGGAAGCCCGAGCCTCCGAAATTGCTCGTCAAGAAGAACTGGAGCTGATTCGCAAGTACCAGCAAAAGCTTGAGGAAATCGCAAGATCGGAAGGCGGCAAGTGTTTCGTCTACCCGGCAAGCAAAACTCCCTATGGCGCCTGCGCCTCAGCTGGTGCCCAAGAACCCTGCAGGAGGAAGAGAAGCCAAGCTCGCAGGGAACAGAGGCCAGCGAAGGGTTGCTGCTAATCTATACGCACGAGCGGGGAAATGGTGTGTTGCACCCACTACTCCAGTAGATCTCAAACTATCGGGACTTGCTGTCGCGCTGTAGATGGGAAAGTAGCATCACTGTATCTTTCCCCACGAGAAAGATGTGCCAGAAGATAGGATGGAAGAGAAAAATGCATTTGTGTTCGTTTTTCTCCCGATCCCCGCCAAGAGGTATATACAGCAGGTCGTGTAGATTGCAAGCATTTAGCTGGATTTTTTTGTCCATGCCAGCCTCTTGAGCTTCTTGATGAGCTCCACAGCTACGCACGCCAAGCTTTTCGCTTCGCTTCACATATTTGCATGGGATGTCGCAGTTCGGCTAGGTATCAACCGCTTGACACCAACTTTCATGCGCCGTGCAGCTATCGGCCATACTTTCTCCTTGTTGGCCGACTATTTGATGGTATCAAACTTCTTGATCAGCTTTAGAGATACTTACAAACGAGATGCAGAATATGTAGGTGCACTGCTTCGCTCACACCCCTGCGGATAACCCTTGCAGCTTGGACAAAGGTCGTGTGGGACGGCACATGTGCATACTGAGCAAGTGAAAGTAATGAAATTCAAACTTTCATAAGATTTCCTATTTTCGGGAGAGGCAAAGTCCTTTAAGCAGGGCTGCTCTGCTGCACACCTGGCGATTGAGCAGGCGTGAGGGGACAGGAATCGGCGGTCGCACTCCTGTTCGCCCAACACCTTCTTCATATGATTACTTTCAAGATATTCAATGAACCATAAACAGATGCTAAGGAGCAAATTTTCCGGGATCTCGAACTCTTAGAGAGGATTGGTACGCAGATGGGCGTGGACGGTTCCTAGTCAGACACGTACAGCACAAGATGAGGAGACATTAGTGAGACTGCTCTTCATCAACCTACAGCAGCAGTTGAAACACATACAGCGCACCCATTACTTTTTTCTACACTCGAAGAGTTGCTGAACAGTATTGTACAAACACCTGGTGCAAACGGCAGATCGTTGCCGAAGCTGCAGACCCAACCTCAGCTGTCTCACCGTGGTAGCTGCCAGCTTAGCCTATCCAAACGAGGAATTGTAGCTGTTCTATTCAAATAACACGCATGTCATTTGTGATTTGAGGACGGAACAGTATAGTGCAAGTAAAGCAAGGTGCAACGCCACCGACCACTTCTGTGGAAGGGCAAGACGGGAGAATGCAGTTCGCCTTATTAAAAGCTACAACAACAGGCAAGGCAGCACCAGCCATCCTATTTGGACGGCAACGTAGTGGAGTGAGTGTAGCGGCGAAGGTCAGGCATATCTGTAAAAGTGGCTGATTAACAGAGCAACAGGCAACGGGAGTGATTCAGGTGTCGAGCGTTCAGCCACTAACACAAAGATGAACCCTGACGAGCTCCACCGCCAGTCGCCTTCTAATGATACTCCTGTAGGGAGTGTTAGCGGTGGAGCAGGCGAAGACGGACCAGTTGAGGGCGGCCTTGACGCTTGTCACTCGAGGCCGTTCGCTAGCAATACGCGATCTCTTCCAGATCCTCACGAACGAAACAATGGCAATAGCTTAGTTGCGGAAGCGCTGCGATGCACAGCTCCGTATCGCTTAGTTCAGAACGCTGACTGGTTTCTGCCTCATCTGAGAGAGTCAGAACACAATATTGACGGTGTTAGAGTACAACGCTCACCTCCAACTATACATTCCCTCCTGAACAATTGTCAGCATGTACAGGGCGAAAGCATCAGAAAAAAGATAAGGAACCATCGTGAAAAATCTCTTTCGACTCTGCAGCAGATGGCTAACACAGGGTCAGCTGTGCCTAAACACGTTAGCTTTTTGTACGATGCGTTCGTGAATAACACTGCTTCACCCAATAACGGTGGAGGTAAAGAGGTAAAAAGTACTGCTAACGAACAGTTAGAACGCCTAATGGCAATGCAAACTGGAGGAGAAAATTCAGCAGCGCAGAATCAAGATCTTGATGAACAGGGCTATGCGGATCTAACGAAAGTAAAGACGGAGCGGGATGCGGTGGCGTTCTTTGCACGGCATGGAAGCACAACAAAAACCAAATTTCTCTTCTGTAATAGGGCACCTACAGATCCGATGGTATTTGATCCGTACAAGCTAGTCGTCGTGCCACAGAATGAAGTGGATCCAGAACACTTCACCATATCGGAAACCGCAGTGATGCACATTTGTCCAGGAAAGCCATCAGAGTGTTTCAGGCAAGACGAGTGGATGAGACAAGCATTCGTCCATTCCCTGCTGCGGACTCTGCCATTCTTCAAGACCTTTGTCGTTCGGAAGGTTTTATGCCTGTGGAGTCATGCTTCAAGGAAACACGTGTTCGACGAGCGGAAGGAAACGCTATGTAAAACGCTCTTCGTAGCCAAACCGATATATTGTGAGCACCTACTGCAAATTCACAAAGTCCTCGCCGGCGTCAGCGAAGTTAAACTAGTCGAGCTACAACCCACACTCTATGATATTTCTCAATTCATCGCCCAGCAACAAGCTCTTAGCTCGGATCCGAAGACTGGAGCAACCAAAGAGCTGGAGGTCAGCACAGAGTAGATGAGCATTGACGGTTCACATAGAGCCTCATTGATGTTGGCCGCCTATACAGAAGCGTGTACAATGGCCTTTTGAGGCTCATGGGACAAAAGATTGGGCGTCTCTCCAGTGACTGAATCGACGGGCTCCTTTATCAGTGCTACTGGTTGCAGGCCAAGCATAGCGAAGCACGGAGTCTGCTTGCCGCCCTGATGCAGAGGCTCCACGAGGCAACACAGCTTCCGGAGGTCGATCCCATGCAAGCTTGTTCTACAAATAAAGGAAAGTCAATTTTCCAGGCAAAACGAGAGGCGGCAGAACAGCAGAGACGTATACGGCTAGCATACAAGAACCAAGCACTCTTCGGACAGTTCATACTTCTTGTCGATCTCATCCTCACCATGAGACTTGCAAAGGTGCGACTCTGTAGCTGCCGCAGGTCCACCTTCATGCAGAAATGGTTCATGCCTAGACGGCGTGTCTGCTGCTTAGCGGCTTTGTAGTGGGCACTTATGAGGGGATGAGAAAAACGTGTGCAGCGTTTGACAGCCCTACAGCAGAAGCCTTTTAGGTGTTGACGGAGGTATACGCAGTCGTACATCGTGTCTATATCCTACCCCCGTGCAGGCCGTCACTAACGCAACAGTCAAGATGTTAGAACGTCTTGGCACAGCAGAAAACTGCTCGAAGCTCTTCTCCGTTAACGTGTCCTTTGGAAGCAAGAAAGTTGAACTCGACCCTAGCCGTTTGGACTTCATCTCCATGCATCAGGAGTGGTGGAATGGTAAGAAATTACACTTGAAGGTGTCCCTCCAAAATGCACGTGCGCCAGTACACAAGATTTAAGCGGGCATTCCAAGCAACTCCGCAACGATTCCGCATCTCATTTGGAGCAGCCTGCCAATAATCAGATAGGCCAGGACATCTCCGTAACTTAGATATGTATGAGCTAATAGGAGATCAAACTAAAACTTTCTGATTCAAAGACAAATCGGAGAATATTCCGTGAAAACGCAGGCGTCATTTCCACCGTCAGCAGTGTCCCTTTACTGAGCCAATGCCGCCAATTTGAAGACTCAGTTGCACAGGGGCCAACACTAAGTCTGGAATCGTTGCTATCGAAATCCAAGCACTTGCAGGTTATGAAGGTACTCTCGAATGTCTTGCAATACAGAAAAGTGGCTATTTTTCTTAAACAGAACGCCTTCGCACTTCTTGCGTTCAAAACTCAATTTTCCACTAGATGAAACGCTTTTGCGCTGCAATAGAACAGCTTTACACAAGAAACGCAATCACACCGGTAATGTCATGTGATTCAAGAGGGGCAACAACACTAAACTGTTCTGCAGAAACGAATTAAAGAGAGACTTTTCAAAGATTTCGACCGCGCGCAAAAGTACTCCGAGTCGTACTTTGGAATATACAGGTAAAGAACTCCTGTCGCTATATGACCAGCCAACGCTTTCTCTTTTATATGCTCATTTCGGGCTCCCTCGAAGATGATAATACTTCTACCATGTACGTTTCCCTAAGAAAACGTCTTTTCTTGACTTATTGCTTGCCTGAAACAGGCAGATTTACGAATATGGACAGAATTGGGACGAGACGGAATTCGCCAATTCGATAACTGGCCATGATGAACTGTCCAGTGAAATGGAGTTAATAACAGAGTTTGAGGAGAAACTGGAAAAACTCAATCCCGTACACGCAGTTGGGTTATTTTCAATAGAAGCGAGGACTCTTAAGTCCTCCTTGCAGCCCATTACGGAAAGAGCCCTCACTTTCATGAAACGCCTTCTGTGGAAACTCATGAAGGAGCACGTGAGTCCTAGAACTCGTAACATTTTGCAAGTTTCAGCGGGATATTTTTTCTAACGTCTATACTTTCAGAAATGCATGGCAAGCTTCAGCTTCCCCAGCCCTCGGCTTTTTCCTTGATTGCGCTTTTGACATCTTCTCCTGCCCTATGCCATTCAACTGCCTAACTGTTCAGGTACGAGCTACTGCAAGCCGCTTCGAATCCATAAACAGGCGCCTAGATGAACGCCCTACGAAACTTCTGTCTTTTGCCTCTTTCGTGAGTAGCTGCAAAGAGATCAAGTCTCAAATTGAAGACCTAGATCGAGACAAGGTGCGTAAAACATCTCAGAGCATGGCTTCGCAGAGATATGCAGACCAATGTTGTTCAGAAAGACCTCGTCAGGTGCTATCAGCTTTACTGGGGACGCTGGTTTATTATACAGGCAGATGCTGAGGAAATGTTTGCTTTGTTGAAACAATACGGTGTCCGGCTGGCTGTCGAAGACACCATTCAGCTGGAAAATATGCTGAAGAGTGCAAACGAGTTTGAGACATTCAAGCTGCTGGATGCAGCAGAGCACATTAGGTATCCAAACTTAGGGTTTCCTGACTCAAGCTAAATGCAGGTTCCTTCGCGGTAGGTAGCTTTCTTTCGGAAAGTCAAGAGAGGTCTGGGAAGAGTGGGAAACCCGGGGAAGTGAGCGCAGCTGATTCTTTCTTTGCGCAGGAATAACATTCAGGCTATGAAGCTTGAGCTGAAAGCAAAAACACAAGAGGTTGATAACGAGATACAGGACCTAGACATGCTCGTCAATGACGGTGAATTCTGTCTGCATATATGTCACAGAGTATGGGGTCTCTTAAAATGTCCCGTTTGGGGCCTGGACTGGCGGAAGCACCCCTTCCTCATTGCAAAATTGCTTTAACTGCGTCTTCACATGTTC
The DNA here is from genome assembly GCF_000499545.2 of Eimeria tenella. NCBI lineage: Eukaryota > Apicomplexa > Conoidasida > Eucoccidiorida > Eimeriidae > Eimeria > Eimeria tenella. The sequence continues at coordinate 316,101 of NW_013543334.1, read as the reverse complement.
CAGATGAGTACAAACGGCTGGATGCATTGAAGAACGCCACCAGGTGCTTTGAGCAGCTGAAGGAGTACCAGAAGCGCATCGACTTCGCCTATGGCAAGGCTGAGACGCTCAAAGGCATGAAGGAGCTCCTCGCTCCAGAGAGTCCTGCTGTTATTTCCAAGCATACCCAAGAAACGTTCCGCAGAATAAAGCCAAAGGTGGAAATGTGGCAGCAAATCTGCTCTTGGCAGGCCGATACGTCAAAGGTTAGGATAACTTTGAGCTGCTTACATCAACCGCAGCCTTGCATACCTGTGTTTCTTTCTGGTAAACAGAGAAAACAAAATAATTTTGAACTAGAATGGAGCTGATATGGGATTGATGCGATTGATCTGTCTTCCGGTGTCCTTATAGTGGCTTGGCCTGCCTTTGTCCTCATTGAACGCTGAAGAAATAGAAGCTAGGGTGAAGCGGTACCTGAAGGAAGCTTGCATAGCTCTGCAGAACTTTCCAACCGACCCCGTCGCAGTAGAGTTCAAAAAGGAAGTTGAGAGCTGGATTGCCCGCCTGCCGCTTATTATGGATTTGGGTAACCCTGCCCTCAAACGGCGACACTGGGAAGCGATTCTTGGAGAGCTTGAGTAAGCCGCAAGCAATGGCTGAAGATACATTGCTGTTACTGTTGCAGACTCACTTTAGATCGGAGGGCGCGTTCTTGGTGGTGTGGTAACTCTGCATAGAATCCCTGGCACGGAAGAGTCAGTGTCTTTGGAAGAAGTAGATCAGAAAGATATATATTCGAAACGGGACTTTATAAATGAAATATCAACACTTGCCTCAGTACAGCAGTCTCTTGTCCAGACCATGGATAAGATTTCAGCCGCTTGGGAAACGCGCGAATTACAGATTAAACCATTTGATGAAGATCCAAATGCCTTCATCCTTGGTAGGCCTGCAGCGACTATTAAACCAGTCGGCTAAGTTGTTCTGAAGTATGGCAACACTATAACCCCGCGCAGATTCCCTGCTGTTTATGCACCATGCCAGTGTTTTTCTCTTGTTCTGGTGAAGCGGACCTGAGTGAAGTACTTTCCACAATTGAAGAGCATCAAATATCCATGCAACGCATGCTGCACAACTCATATGTTGGCATTCTCAAGGACAAAGTGGAATTCTGGGCTGGGAAACTTGACCTGGCGCAACAAGTCCTGGGTATAAGAAAAGAACCTACTGTCGACCAGCTCCGCATCAGTTCTAACCGCCTTTATGCTGAGTAGTTTGCCTTTGGTCTGCAGTTTATTGCCGCTCTGCGGGAGGCGTTCTTGCGGTGTGTGTGCTTCAGAGGAACTGGCACAACTTCAGCGCCAGTGGATTGGCCTTCAGAGCATTTTCGGCAGCCCTGAGGCACTACAACAATTACCGGATGAGACAGAAGCATTTGAAAGGGTTGATGGATTTTGGAGGGCGTATCTGCGGAAGATTCGGAATGAGCAATCCAACGTCATAACAGTTGTGGAAGAGGAAGGGCTATTCGAGATCGTTGAGGAAAAAAACAAAACTTTAGCTGCAGTGCAGCGCAAGCTAGAGGTAATTTGGTTGGTAGAACCCACCAAAGTGCAAATCTATAGAGTGAACTGGACAAGCGGCTTATTATGGAGAGTAGAGCTCTGTGGATTCAGAAGCTAGTGTTTTGTTCGATGCACTGGTTCAGGACTACCTTGATCTGAAGCGTGTGGCCTTCCCAAGATTTTATTTTCTCTCCAGAGAGGAACTGGTCAAGATAATCTCGAAAGCCAAGCAGCCCAATGCCTTGCAACAATGCTTCCAAAAGTGCTTCGATGGAGTCCATGCTGTTGCTGTGGCACCAAATGGAACTTCAATCGAAGCCCTGTATTCCGAGGATGCATACAAACTGGACCTCCTACAGCCTGTCAATGCGCTAGCACCCGTCGAACAATGGTTTGCATCTCTTGAAGAAGCTATGATAGATTCGTTGAAGATTAATTTGAAGGCTGCTATTCAAACGAAAGTGGACCCAGGAGTCGACTTGGAGCAATGGCTGAATGAGTACCCTCCTCAGTGCATATTGACTGCAGCAATGATTCACTGGTTTTCCCAAACGGAGGATGCTCTACACATAGCGCAATCGGAAGGAGAATTTTGCGCCTTTCAAGAGCGCTTGGAAGACACCAACAACGAGATTCAACAGTGAGAGATACACTTTGGCGGCCGTGCTGGTGGTAGAAAGTGAGAAAAATAAATAGCATACTTCGGTGATTTAGATCATCGGCAATGAGCTGACATGGATTTTGTAGTCAAGGCCGTCGGCATGATTTTGGCGTGCCTTTACGAAGAGATATATAATTTGTTGAGAATGCGCCAATGTGGATCAGCCACTGAGCGGTTCGCGCGTAGAAGATTTGGGGAAATCATGTGCTTCATCGTCTCTGCCTTCAGGCTTGCGTTGCTCAATTCAAAGACAAATGTTCCATCGATTCAAAAATTGGCACAGTCTTCGCTTGTTTTGATGGTTCATGCCCGTGACATTTTGAGCGCGTTGGGTCGGGCGAAGAACATCAGCCCTTCGTGTTTTGAATGGAATAGGCAGCTGCGCTACTACTGGCAAACTGATGATGAGCACTGCAACATTGAGCAGCTGCAGGCAAAGTATGATGACAGCTATTGCGCAAGCGGAGCAAAGAGGCAGTATCTAGTTTTTTAGCCTCTCTGAGATCGCATCAGGAAGCTACGTGCCAAGCTAAGCCGTCTGGTTCTCCCGTTGCGTTTTGTCGTCTTTGCTACTACAGATTCCAATACAGGCACGAGTTTCTCGGCTCCTCATCGAGATTGGTTATCACACCCTTGACTGACAAGTGCTTCGTGACCCTTACTTCGGCCTTACAACTTGGGTATGGTGGCGCTCCTGCTGGGCCTGCTGGAACAGGTACAGCATACGGACGAAGCTTCCTCTATACCCGGGCCGACACGCGCCAGACTACAAATGAAATAGCATGGGATCTGCGACGTTACCAAAGGCGTGCGCTGAATGCGTGCTACGCAATGCAGGAAAGACTGAAACAGTGAAGGACTTGGCAAAAGCCTTGGGGTTGCCTTGTCTTGTCTTTAATTGCTCAAAGGACTTAGACCACCATGTTATGTCTCGCCTCTTTAGAGGCTTGGCTCAAACTGGCGCGTGGGCATGTTTTGATGAATTTAACAGGATTGACATAGAGGTCTTATCGGTTGTTGCGCAGCTGCTTTTAAAGATCCAAACAGCCGTAAGGGCTCAAAAGGATGTCGTCGAATTCGACGGTAGAACTACTCACGTAGACTCCAGGCAAGCAAAGCAAACACGGGACATTTTGCCCTTTTGAAAAGCACACACGGCTGAGGGAAGCTTTCAAGGATTCCACAAGTGCCTATTGGTCATGGGGTGTCTGTCAGGGTAGGAGTATGTATTACCAATAACCCAGGATATGCTGGAAGGACGGAATTGCCTGAAAATCTTCAGTCGCTTTTCAGGCCAGTGGCCATGGTCAGACCAGACTTTACGCTGATTGCTGAGGTTCTCATGCTTGCTAGCGGCTTTCTTACGGCGAGCTCTTTGTCAATTAAAGTAGCGCAGGTTTTTTCAATATCAGGCGCTCTACTTAGCCAGCAAATGCATTATGATTGGGGACTTCGAGCAATGAAGACGGTTCTGGTAGCTGCTGGTAAGTCTGTTTTACCAAATACTAGACTATTGGCGACTGTAGTGCTGTAAGGTACGACGAGATGGTTCCACGGGTACTTCGCCAAGTCCTCTTTGCTCGTGACTCTGGGCAGGACACATGAAGAAAAATCAGCCTGAAGATGACGAGGCAAGTATAGTAATGCATGCTCTTCGATCGGTTACTCCAAGACTTGTCACCGATGACGTTCCTGTATACTTAGGACTTATAGCTGACATGTTTCCCCAGCAAAGATTACCTAAGGCAAGTGACAGCCACATGAAAGCCGCACTAGAAAAAGTTCTTCAGGAGCAGCATCTCCAAGCTATACCCAGCTTTGTAGAAAAGGGAATGGAGCTTTATGAAACCCAGCTTCTCAGACATGGTTTGCTTGTGGTGAGTGGAAAAAAACTAGCGACTCGCATAGAATTCTTGCACCGAATTCTCGAATTTTGCAGGCAGGCTTTTGAAAGTTAGCAATCCTACAATGCTCACATGATTTTGGGGTCTCGGATACCATTGTGGGCCTGGGTAAACAAGCAAAGTAGTTAGACCTGTTCTCAGGTAGGAGCACCCGGAGTGGGCAAATCAACTTTAATCCTCGGTTTGTCAAGAGCAATGTCTCACGTTCGCGAAAAGGAGTATAATTCGTGCTCTACTGGAAGTGCTCAGCACGAAAGCTTCGGTATCACCGGTAACTGTGAGGTGTTGCGAGTGAACCCTAAAGCAATGGAAGAGAGTTTGCTATTTGGAAAAATTGACTCCAATACTACCGAGTGGCTGGATGGAATTGTAGCAGCGGTGCGTTCAGTGCATTGGGAGTTTGCTGGATACTTCCTAAGCTCTACACAATAGTTTTCCGTGAAACAATAAGGCCTAGTGGGCTGTGGAGTGTGGCAATACTTGTGGATTTCGGTTTTGCCTACAGCGTGTTAGAGACGCCATTGTGTCGCAGAGGAGCACTCACAATTGGCTAGTCCTCGACGGCCCATTGGATCCAAATTGGGCCGAAAACTTGAATTCGGCCTTAGATGACAATAAGCTGTTATGCCTTAGCAATGGGGAACGTATTGTCCTGCCCGATAATCTCAAGATCTTTTTTGAAGTAGCTGTACGAACCGTGCTTTCGTGGTTCCTTGGAACTTTGCCGAACTAAAAAGGAATGTTCGTCTCCCGCTGTGTCATAAGCCTTTCCATATCGGCGGTCATCGTTTCAAAAGCCGAATTGCTTCGGAGATTTTCCGTTGTTTTGCGAATGGCATTGTGGGGTAGGAATTAGGAGCTGCTTCTCCTGCTACAGTCAGTAGGTGTGGAACCGTCTTCATCGAGCCCGAGCACCGAGGATGGTCGCTGTTATTCCAGTCCTGGAGACAGTCATATGAAGACCAAAAGAACAAGTTTGCATCCCTTTCCTCAAGGATAGAGCTTTGGTGTATCTCCACCTTCCAGAAAGGCCTTGAGTACATTCATGGAAACTGCAAGGTTAGTTGCACACGGCTGCTTGACCTGTGAACAGTGCATTGTCGATAGAAGTTTACGATGGGTTCCTGTCTAGCCCACATCGAGCTTTGGCTCACCCACACTCCATGAGCAGCCCACTCATAGGAATATCCCCTTCAGTGTATACCTGGAGAATGTGCGTGTTGCTCTTGCTCAGTTGGCAATGCCATGGAGTGACTTGTTCCTTGCTGCCTCAGTGTGCCGGCTTCTTACAGCTTTGCTGAATCAAGTTACCCTGCAGCATATAGCCGCGGAGCACACTGATGATGTGGCACGCATGTATTTTGCTGTTGCAATGGCATGGGGTCTTGGCGGACTCTTGAATCATGAGCAGCGAGCTGAGTTTTCAAAAGCCCTGCTTCCAGAATTACGCATTGTCTGCAAGCAGCTTGAAAGCCTTCCGTCTTCAGCAACCATTTACGACATTACGCCGGACGTAACTACTTTGAAGCTGACAACCTATGACGCTTTGGTGCCCAAATATGCGTTCGAGAGCGGGCTTACAGTTACCAACATGTTTGTGCCAACATTGCGAACAGCAGCCAACTTGCATGTGCTTCAAACAATTGCGCAGGTGAGGCTTTTCCGGGACTCATGCATCTGTGGCTACGGGCGAGTATCATGCGAGACAAGTTTCTCCCAGTGGTGTACTCACGCAGATTGCAAAAGTGAAAGCTTTCTTATGTCAACCTTTCCAGGGCGGATACGGGGTTCTGCTTTCTGGTAAACCTGGCACTGGAAAGAGCGCTTACCTCCAACAGTGCACAAGGGCACTTGGAACTTCACAGACGTACTGCAAAATGTCGTTAGGACAACGAACTACCACAGACGACGTAGAAGACTTCGTATTGTCTCGTTTCGTGAAGCGGCACCGAAGATCGCTAGGACCGCCCTATGGCTCTCGAATGCTGTTTCTAATTGACAACATAGCAGTACCTATCCCAGATCAATTTGGAGCACGAAGACCCCATCAACTGTTAAGACAGATTGTTGAATATGGGGGGTTTTTTGAAAGGGCTCGTTTTCAGTTTATTCATGTCGAAGATACAAGTACTATCCTTTCCGGAGCAACAGAAGTGGCAGGGGTTGCCACCGATATGAGGTAAGTTCTTATTCTAAGCACATCAGCTGTTGCAAAAAATTTGTGAACACGCGCCTCAATGTTAACTGAAGCGCAAGGTGTTGAGGCTCCTCTTTTGTCTTGGTGCTAGGCTTCTCCGTCATTTCAATATTTTGTTTCAAGATGACTATGCCCCAGCAGACATAAGGTACATCTTTACACAAATCCTTCGCGGAGCTTGGGAATATAGCTTACCAACATTGTCCAACTATGCAGAAGTCATGATTGATGCCACTGTAGCAGCATACGAGCGAATCAAAGGACATCTGCTGCCGACGCCTCTCAAGTGCCACTACACATTTACAGTGCGCGAAGTTTCAAGAGCACTGGAAGTCATGCTTATGGCAGATACCAGTAAAATCGCCACCCAAGTTGACATTGCTCGGTGAGGCGAAAGCCGAAGTCTTGCCGCTGCTCTGTTTTTCCCGAGCAAAGTGCTGCTTTACTCTCTACGCGGTCTGTCTACTCTCGCATTATGAGTAGGCTCTGGCTCCACGAAATGCAGAGGCAGTTTGTAGATCGTCTGATCTCCATAGAGGACCGAAAATGGACGGAAAGGGTGTTGCTCAAGCAAATTTCGGCCTCCCTTGACCTAAAAGATGAGCTGGAGGACTGCGTTTGTTCCCAAATCATTTTCGGCGACTTTGCCGAGATCGGTTCCGGCAAGAATTACTCAGAGATTTCGATTTCAGAAGAAGAGATGAATGTCATTCTCTCTAGGTATGCTCTAAGAAATCGTGGCCTTCTATTCTGAGCTCAGTTCAAGACCAGAAGAGCTTGAGAAGTGAAAGTGGAAGTAAAGAAACACTATAATGGTGTAGTACGGTGACTCGTAAAAGAAACTAATGCATACTGCTGGCTTAATTGTTTTGTGGTTTATTAGGTACCTTGAACAGTATAATGCAATGGCAAAAACACCCCTCGACCTGGTGTTTTTCGAGCACGCTAACAAGCATATCGCTAGGCTATGCAGGATACTGAGAATCCCTGGGGGTCATGCACTTCTTCTAGGTACAAATGGTTCAGGTCAGACTCTCATGTTCCGCAGAATGGTCAAAGGTTTTCCAGAGAAAATTCCGTTCACCGTCTGTGGCTGGCACGTTGGTTGCTGAGTTACCCAGAGAGGGGGTCCATGTGCGTTCTCTTATGAGACAAGCACATCCAACCTCGAGTTCTATCCATACATGCGCTGTATTGACAGGCCGTGAAAGTTTGTCTAACCTAGCTGCTTCCGTAATGGACTTCAGCCCCGTTACTATTTCGACAAGGTCTCGGTGGGGTCCTAATGACTTGCGGGAGGATTTAAGAGATCTTATTCTCCAGATCTGTGCAGACAAAAAAGACCTAGTGTTCCGCGTCTCAGAATCTAAAATTAAGCATGACGAATGGCTGCAAGATATAACTAGCATGATAGTCACAGGTGAATTGTTGCATTGATTGCTGCTCACAGTGCTTGCCGCAGCCTTGGTCTTCACATAGTTTTTTTGTTTGCTACGAAGCAAAGCATTCAAATGTGGCTCAGCAGTTGTGCAATGTTCAGGAGAGATATACGGAATATTTGATCAGTCCGATAGGGAAAAGCTTTCGTTTCAAGTGAGGTCCCCTGAAAAACCAGAGCCCGGAAGTCCTGCTGATGGTTGGGAGGCAGTTGTCTCTCTAATTCAGCGGAAGCTTCACTTCGTGATAAGTATGTCCGCTTCTGGCGAGACGTTCAGGCAAGTGCTTTCAATGCATCACATGCAGCTATGAAGAATAGCAGGAATCGCGTCATGCTGTTATATTTTCCGAGCATTGAAGGAAATCACACCACTTACTCGAAGTATACGGTTTTTGCGATTAGTATTGCACGAGCACACTATGTTTTTGAGTACTACTTACTCAGCATCTATGTGTTCCGCTCTACATGGTATGGAAGGCTTCCTTAACGTGAATCGCTTCACTGTGTGCCTACAGATCCAGGTGCCGCCGGCTTCCTGGTTTACTGAGTGGCTGCATACTCGATTTTTACGATCCTTGGCCCCGATCTGCCCTGCATGCAATAGGCACCAAAATTTTGGCAAAGTCTCCACTACTAAGCACTGATGAGACGCGTATGCTCTCGAGGCAAGCGGCAAACCCCGCAGCCCCAAAGTGTTCCAAGTAGAGCGGTACACGTCTTTACGCGAAGATACTTAGCTTAGTGGAGAAGCAGACGTCCTGCGTTGTGGCATTCTTAGTGCATCAGCGGAAATGTACTCGGCTACTGAGATAATAACGGAAAAGTTCATGAATGTGACTGGAGAGCCTATTCACGTGACATGCACGTCCTTTGTGGAGCTAGTTCGGCAGTACTTGCTGCTTTTTGCAACAAAGAAACGGAATTTGGGTGAGCTGTAGACATATTGCCAAAGGTCAATTTCGTTGATTGTGTAGGGAAGCACTGAGCTGTAGATACATTGCCAAAGGTCAATTTCGTTGATTGTGTAGGGAAACAGATTCGTTCCAGTACCTTAGCCGCATAAGCTATGAAAGCTCGTGTGACATGCAGATGAGCGCCTCCAAAAATACACCTCGGGGATCCGCACGCTGGAAGAAACGTCCTCTGCGGTGGAAAATATGAAAGCAAAGCTCCTGGCCGATCAGCCGCTCCTCGAAAAATCAAGAGAAGAGGCAAAGACTTTGGCGGCCTCACTAGCAGAAGATAAAGAGGTCCGCAGGGATTTCGCCTAGAAGTCTGTCTTACGGTAGTTTTACTTGTGGAGCTTAGCCATCAGCACAAGAGCATTTTGTGCACCATTTTTGTTCCGAATGAAGATCTTCACGTTAAATTTATGAAATTAGTTTCTGGAGAGGCTGCTCGCTGTTCGCTGTTCAAACCATACAGAAAGCTGCAGTAATGGAACAAAGCTGTTCAGTTGAGAGGGCGGCAGCAAATTTAGCCCGCATAGAGGCTCATTCCATACGCGACGACTGTCAAAGGGATATTGATGAAGTAATGCCCCTTCTGCATCAAGCACTCAAGGCCCTTGAAGCGCTTGACAAACGTGACTTACATGAAGTAAAGTCCTTTCCTTCCCCTCCAGCGCTTGTCGAAACCGTGATGAATGCTGTTTGCGTCCTTCTTGGACGCAAAGAATCATGGGACGAGGCCAAGAAAGTACTGAATGAAACATCTCTGCTGACCACTCTACGGGAATATGACAAAGATCATATTTCACCCAAAGTTCTACAGCAGCTTAGCAAATACACTGCACTTGAGGACTTTCTCCCGGAGAGAGTCGCCAATGTGTCGAAGGCAGCGACTTCGCTGTGCATGTGGGTGAGAGCAGTCGAAAGCTACGCACAAGTAAGCAACGCACCAAGCGAGAGTGTTTCTAGGAAGCCAACATAGAGACGTACGCGTATAAGCTGAGCAGCAGTGGCCAATTACCATTTTTTCAGGTGCTCAAGGTCATGGAGCCAAAAAAGAGGAGGCTTTCAGACGCAGAGGAAGTCCTAAAGAAGGCGGAAGATGATCTGGCCGAAAAACAGCGGTCTCTTGATGATGTCCAAGGGAGGTGAGCCAACGCTTTGTGACCTGGTAACTTCAAAATGTTTGCTAACTGCTTTAAATCGATATGCAGAAGTGCTACTGGAGTGCTGGAACACGTAACGTAATTCTCTCGAGGGGCGTGGGCTGCTATCCTCCGACCAGGGTCCAATCACTAATAGAGCAGTACAGTGAATGCCAGAAGAGAGTTAAGGATCTGGAAAATCAAATACAAGTAACAGAGCAAAGACTTGCCAGGGCTGGAGAAGTCCTATCCGGAGTGTCTGTGGAGGGAGAGAGATGGGCTACTGATGCAGAAGCCGTGAAGGAAGATATGTCCAACCTTTTGGGCGACGTTCTTATGGCAGCTGGTAATGTGAATGTGCATACAAGCATAGACATGTTATTCAAACCCAATTACTTCCAGTCAATTTCATTCCATGCATCCTAGGAGGATGTTGGCGACTTGCCGAAGAATTTGCACTGGAGCATAATTCATCCTAGTTTGAACACCTTGCGGTGCGGATATTTGAATATCTGCAGGTATGCTCACTTATTTTGGGCCGTTTACGCACGAATACAGAGGGGAATTAAGTCGTCACTGGCTGAGCATTTGCCTTGAAGAGGGCATGACTGTAAGAGAAGACTTTTCCATCGCTCGGACCTTGTCGTCGCCTTCTGAAATTAGGCAGTGGTCACTCGAAGGATTGCCGTCGGATGTTTCATCAATTGAGAATGCTATTTTGGTCTGCAACTGTTCAAAATGTCCCTTACTGATTGACCCTGAAGAGCAGGGCACCCGCTGGTTCAGAAGGAGGCACTTTACACGAGAGTTTAGAGAGATTTCTTCTATCGATGATGATGCTTTTCGACTCATATCTGAAGCTATCACTGCTGGGATGATTGTTCTTGTCATTCTTTCCGAGGCGACTCTGGACCCAGCGCTTGGGGCTCTGCTGAAAACAGTGGTATGCGCACAAACGAAGTCATGGATTGGCTTCGAATTCTTTACAAGTTGGTGGAAGTGCACAATAACTAAGTCCAAGGCAATGACGTGAGCGCCTTTATATAGTAACTTAGAACCGTGGCATTAGTTGCCTGTCCTTCGCTATACAGAAGAGCTGGCCAGAGGAACGTAGAATTGTTCACCTTGGAGACCACGCGGCCATTTGGAACCAACACTTCAAAATGGTCTTGGCGACAAAATTATCTCCAGCTGAACTGGCTCCTGAGTTATACACTCAATTGAGCGTCGTTAATTTCCGGGTTACCCCAGCAAGCCTTGAAGAACAGTTGCTGAATCAGATTGTTGCCCACGAAGCGCCACATCTGGAAGAGCAGCGCAGTGTGCTCGTAACGAGTATTGCAAAAGATCTTGAGCTTAAAGCTGCAATTCAGGAGAGAATCCTCCTGGTGAGATATTGAGCAGCAGCCTTTGCCTTAAAAGTACGCATGTGGCATTCTTTCATCATAATGTCAATCCTCACGTCAATAGGCGGCTGCTTAGTGTTGGATGGTACTGCAGCTGAAAATAGCAACATCTGTGATCCCTCCATCTTTGTTGGGTGCGCACAGCTCTTGGCCAACGCCAAAGGCGACATACTGGCGGATGATACATTTCTCGACACCCTGAGAGACTCGCGCATAACGTATGCGGCGATTGAAAGACGCATGGAGGAGGCTTCTGCCACAGCGGACAGGCTTGAGGAGACCAGGCGACTATATAAGTTGCTTTCTCATCGTGGCACACTGTTGTACCTTGTACTGCAAGCTTTGTCCCACCTTAACCCATTTTACCAGTGGTCCCTTGAGGGTTTTAAATTTCAGCTACAGTCAACATTGCAGAGCTGCCAAGATAAAAGCGAAAACCGTGGGCAAAGCCTTCAGGAACTGTTCACATGGGAGGTATACTGCAGTACTTGCAGAGGACTCTTCGAGTCCCACAAGCTGGTCCTTGCGTTTATGATTGCCAAGGCCCTTGATACTGAAGCAGGCAATGTTCCGCGGAAAATGCTTGAATTCCTTTTGAGGGGAATTACGGAGGAAAGTGAAGGCCATGCTTGCCCTCCTCAGGTACGGTTTGGCATGTTGAGATACCATGTGCGTTTGCCGCATTGCAAGACTCTTCTGTAAGCTGGATTCGTAAATTTACGATGAGTTATGCAAACTATGCGTAACACTCAGCCAGTCTGGACAAGCCCAGAAGTCTGGCGCAACATTGTCTTTCTCGACACCAGCATCGGAGGGTGCTTCAAAGGATTTGCCAAAGAAGTGGCGAATGATGAAGGTGAATGGAGAAAGGTACTTGAGAGGGATGAAGAATTCCCATCGATTATGCCACAAATTAATGGCAAAGATCTGGGGCCGTTTGCTTCTCTAGTTGCTCTTAAAGCCATAAGGTGAGCTGATTAACTTTTCGACATGACTTCTTGAGAGTTTTCAGAGAAGAATTTCTGAAATGAACTGTTAGTGACGCCACACTTTTAGAATATCAATTCCACGGCAGATATGTTGCTCGCTCTATCATGCTAACATGCGGTTGGTATACTCAGGGGGAGCGAATTGCGTTTTGGGTGCCAACTATACGTGCAGAACGTATTGGGCACGCGATATATGAGTCCACCCCAGCAAGATCTTTCAAAGGCTCTGGACGACTCTAGTCCATTAACGCCATTAATTTTCATTCTGTCACCTGGAAGCGACCCTGTCGGCTCTATAAAAGTCCTAGCTGATCATTGCTCATTACCGGAAGACCAGTTGCATATCATCTCGCTTGGCCAGGGGCAAAGTAAGGCAGCCCAAAAGCTGTTGGAGGACGCTGGGTGAGCAATATCTCTAATCCCACGCCGGCGATTAGATCTCATGTTTTCCTGCGAACGTATGCGCTCCTGCTCCAATATTCCGGATACCAATTGTCTGCAAAATTCGCGAACTTAATGCTATTGACTGTTGCCATGTGCCGTTTCCGCCGTTTAGGGAACACGGAGGCTGGGTTTGCCTTCAGAATTGCCATTTGGCTGAAACATTCATGCCTTCTCTGCAGCAGTCGTACGAACGTTTCCAGCAGAAAGAAATGCATCACCAGTTCCGAATTTTTATGACCTCCCATCCTACCAATATCCTACCAACCAGTATAGTAAAACAAGGCATCAAAATCGTCACTGAGCCACCCACTGTAGGTTTACTTTGACCTATTGCCCTGAGTTTGAAGAAACCGGACATTGCATAGTCCAGGATGCGCTTAAGCCAAAATCCACTAATGGTGGTAGCGCGTGCTTTTGACGGATTCGTTATCTCAACGAAGAACCTGTAGTTCCACCGACAGGGGTAGGTTGCTGTTGCCTTCGCCTTTTGAATTCAGGGCCTTCGAGACAACATTTTACAGACCTTCACCGATCTAGACAACAGCGGCGCAGAGGACATCCCAGACTGTCCAAATTACAAGCGTTGGCTTTTTTCACTGGCACTTTTCCATTCGATTATCCTAGAACGTCGAAAATTTGGAGCCCTTGGGTGGAACAAGGCATACGAATGGACAGTTTTTGACTTCCGAGTGAGCTGATACTGCTGCGCCAAATATTTATACTGCACAGTTGTCCCTGAACGCTGCTCAGTTGCTGATAGCTGAATACAGGCGTGTGGATACAGAGGGGTAGGAAACAAGAATGTGATATCAAAATGATGTTATTTCTGCTCTTTGACAAACGTGTTGCTGTTTGTTTTATGGCTCTACAGGTTTCTCAACAAAGTCTGTACGAATGCGCCTGTATCAATGAAGTGGGGACGCTGTGGGACAGAATTGTTTTCTTTACAGCTGATATCCATTACGGAGGCCGCGTTACAGACCAAATGGACCAAAGGCTGCTGAAATCATTGTTAAAGCGCTGCTTTGCTGCAAATAACCCGGAATCTGAGACAGCAGACCCGGCTCTAAAGGGTTATGTCCTGCCATCTGACTACTGTTACAAAGATATCGCCGAATTCGCTATGTGCTTGCCGGCTGATCCAGCTCCTGAAATCTTGGGCCTCGACCCAGGGGCTGCCGTGGTGTACGCAAGCAAAAAGCAGAAAATTACCCTAAATCTGGGTCTTTCCACCGCTTGCGTTTGCCGCATTAAGAGCCACTTAGTTATTTATCATTTGGTCTACTGGCGCGTTTCTGTGTCTCAGCTACAAAGAAATGCAGAGCAACCAACTCCTAGACTCCCTCATCAGCGCACATCGAGAAATGCAGGCGCACACTGGAGGAAACAGAGATGACAGTCTAATAAGCACGATATCAGATATACTTTGCAAGCTGCCTCCTGATATTTCTTCGGAGAAATCCAACACTACCGTGTTCCAGCTGCACGAAAACGTACAAACGGGGCTGAGTGAGCTAAGCCCTTTGAGCGATTTTCTTAAGGGAGAGATTCAGTGTTACAATACCCTCCTCACCTTCATCCAAGTTTCTCTCACACAGCTTCTCGAGGTACGTTCAGCGCAGCGGTGAACGGGCCTCACAAGGGAGCAGCCTTTAATCAAGCAGTTGAAGCCTCACAGAGCTTCATCTTTGGAAAATGTGGGACTTCAAGACCAGGAATTATTCGCATGCATGATATAGAAAGCTCAATTCAGAGTTCAGTCCATAAGCACTATGCTGGGCAGGCACTACGCGGATGGATCGTAATGAGTGAGGAACTGGACAACCTTGGGCAGGCACTCTACTTCCAGAAGGTCCCGAGAGCCTGGATTTTATCATCATATCCTTCTAAGCTCAATCTTGGCGCATGGCTTCATGACCTCAGTATTCGCGTTAGCAGCACACGACAGTGGGCTCAAAATGGACCACCCAGTGTCTTCAATATTGCAGCGTTCTACAAGCCGCAGAGCTTCTTCAAGGCTACTTTAAGGGTTGTCGCCCGAAAGATTAAGGTACAAAACGATGGAGTTTGGAAGTAGCACGCTCTATTTAGCACGACTGCACTTTTACTCCAGAAAAACTCCTCCGTTCTCCCTCTAGAGCATAGCAAACAATTAAGAGGACACCTCAATTTTATACGCTGGCGTACTACGACGCACTGAAATACACGGGAGTTTTGGTCTCACGAAGAGTCAGTGCCCCAAGCTGCCCAATCTTACACGCCAGCAATCCAAGGGCACTGTGCATTTCCATCTCGTTCAGGAGCCGCCCTCCAATCTTTCACTGTCTGCTGAATTTGCTCATGCTGAGAAATTGGCTGATGTACACGCCCCTGCTGATAAGGGAACTCGTATCACAGGTCTCTCCCTCCAGGTAATGGAGGGGCCCCACGCACAGCTCGAAGCTTTGATGATTCGCAAAGAGCACAACTTGCTGCCACCACCCTACAAATTCAGACAATACACAAAGGTGTTCCGTCTTAATGCACGCGTAGTTAACCATGCATAATGTTAATGCCAGCTCAGGATGAGCCAATTTGTTTGCCTCTGCAGGGAGCTGCCTGGTCGCTTGAAAACAAAAAGCTTGCTGATGCCAAGCCGAAGGTAATGTTTCAGGACATGCCGCCAATTCTGTTGGTCCCAAAGATGTCTTGCGTGGCAAATGAAGGCAAATACAAGTAAGTGTAGTCACTGGCATTTCCGTAACGCGCCTCGAGTACACAAAGCGGGAAAACCCTCAGATGGCTGGCAAATGACAATCCCAGTCCTCATGCACCACTTTTCAGCAATGTATGACGTATTCCACAGGTGCCCCATATACAGAACGGCTGACAGGACGGCCTGCGCTGAGGTTATCACCTTCTTAGACTTACCAACAGGTTTGCTGTCAACTCTTGGGCAAAGGCCCTTGCTCCGCCCACCGTCCACTAGGGTCAGCTGCGTTCCCTGCCAGACATTGTCGTTTTGCTTTTCTTGGGTGCATCTCTGCAGATGATGACCCTGAAAAGTGGATTCGGCGCAGTGTTGCACTGCTTTGTGAAACGGGGCAATAGCATGCTGGGCAAATAAGGAACACCACTGACAGGCTTCTCACCCAATCACCGAATGTGTAGTAAATGGCAACCACGAATACAATGAGTAGACAGGACTCATTTCCATCTTCAACGATTATCTTTTCTTTCGTTTCCTACCCGTGGAAGCCACGTGGGTAGCTAAAAACAGGCCAGATGAGACATCTGTCAGCCATCCACTGGCTGGAGTAGCTTCACTGAGATCAACTATGCTGAACCACAGTGATACAGTCATACGTGAGTATAGCACAAGCCAGTAGGTCTACCTATAAAAATTCTTATCCGACCTACACGCAAAGAAAACTGCATGCAACGCACCAAATTCTTTCCTGTACGTTCAACAAGCTAAAGCCAAGTTGCATCCTTAGAATCGGCAGTATGCTAGTCACACGTCTTGTGCCACAAAACACACTTGCTAAGTGGCCCGGCACCGTCCGCAGCACAAAAAGTATGCTAGTAAAAACGGTCAGCACGGCCGCGGAGATTCGGTGAAGAGCTCTACCTCACTGGCAGTCCAGGCTGCTAAATCGTTGTGTCCATCATTCGTACCAGCGCTTCAATGCACTGCACCCGCTCTCGCTGGTGCTCCCCTTAAATCGACAAATCATTCTGTTTGATACAAATATGCATATTTGGTTTACATCCATAGGCTTTAGCCAAAGCTGCTTCGATTTGCAATAGCTGTCGGCGCGTGGAAGTGCGATTAACCGGCAAATAAACAATGCGCTGCATCAGCTCAGCTGCCGCTGTTGGGAATCCCACGCTTTCTGCAGCATTTGGCTTTACATTGTAGCAGACCAGCGTTGTCGTGTCGCTGGCGGTAAACAATCCATGTTTCAGGAGAACGGCCTCGAGCTCAGAAGAAGTTTCACCTTCGGGCACGACGATGGGGAATAGCCTGCAGTGATAAGCCGAGCATTGTGTAATTTAGAAAGTGTGGCTAGTGTACGACAACTAGTAAGAACAAATGCGCCAAAAGAGATGCGCATGTAGAGAAAACTAACTGGTCTCCACGTAGTTCCTGCGTAGAGTGAGACTAAAACTGCCATGCGAAGCCTCACCAAAATGTCTTGAAACTAGCACCACTCCCTGGAATGCGAAAACCTAAGTGCTGGAGCCTCGAGGCGAACCACAAAGTGCTCAACTGCTGCTCGACAAACTCTTCCAAATTCCAAGATTCTAGCCTCTCTCTGAATAGCTCGCATTCACGGCAGCATAAGTGAACAGGCATGAAGTCCACAAATCGCCAACATATGTCATCCGTGACATAATGGAGGTGGGGACTTTGGTTTCTTACAAGAGCACTGCGAGGAGCGAGGCGCTTGGCTGGACCCGTAGAAGCTTGAAAAGTTCACCTGTAGAAGGGAAACCCCGAACCTGCTTTGCACAGGCCAGTCGCACTGCAGAGATACCGAATTTCAGGGTATGATTACGTGTGTCCCCTTTGAAATACACGAGGCAATACATAGCTCTAATTAAGAGGCGGGAATTCCAGCTCCAGGATATGTGGAGACTCACAAATGACTGAAGAAACGTTCCTGGGTTCCACTGAAGTAAACTAACGCAAGAACAAAAGCAAAAGACAAGAGAGCTTTCAAATGAAGCGAAACAAAATAATAATTGCGCAGTCACACGTATGCAGCTCTTGAGGCTGTGAAAGCGACCTAGTTGAGTGCCAGTAGCAGCCTATGAGAGTATAGACGAAGCTGGGCCTATCATACTAGCACAGTCTCAGGAAAGTCTTCATTATGAATTCATTTTGCAATCCGCAGGCCCCGATAGTGACGCAAAGCTTCTTAAAGAATGTCCAACGGCTGCTGAATGGGTACAAAGCTTGCAAGGACCGCATACGGGCAGCGACGAACCGACTACGCACCTGCAAAAGCACAGCGCATTATGAAATCCAACACAGCAACCGTGGTTGCCTTGCCTTTTCTATACCTTGCATGTTTCGATCTAAAACAGCCACATGCAGAACAAATAGAGAGTGAGCATTTGGATGCTACAGAAAGCAAAATCATCTCTTCATGTTAACCCCTGCACAACGAAATCACAAGCTTACTGTGGCAATGCCTCCACCTGCTGCAGTGCATGTTTTCATTAGACCGAAAGAGAAAAGACTGATATCTGCCAAAGGATGACCTGAACAAAGCGGCAACAGCAACAAAGCACTCAGAATTGACGTTTGTTACTAACTGCTGTAATTAAAGTCAACGCCGACGAAATGCTTGCTTCGCTGACCTCGGTACAGCTCCCCCACAAAGGATTCCGCGCAATCCTCTATGAGAAGAAGCTTGTGCTCGGCGCTAAAGTTGACGAGAAGCTGTA
The DNA here is from genome assembly GCF_000499545.2 of Eimeria tenella. NCBI lineage: Eukaryota > Apicomplexa > Conoidasida > Eucoccidiorida > Eimeriidae > Eimeria > Eimeria tenella. The sequence continues at coordinate 297,984 of NW_013543334.1, read as the reverse complement.
AGTCGCACAGCCCACCGTACAGGTGAGAATGAACAAGAGCCTTAGCTTTAGAGCCCCAACACCTCATTGCCTGCTTCAAACTCTGCGGGGTGGGCATCAAAGTGTGGGGGTCTAGGTCCAGAGGCTGCACGATCAGACGGTGCTCTTCCATTACTCTAAACATCATCGGGACGTTTACGGCTCCAACAAGAATTACAGATCCCTCAGGCAATAGCTCAGGCTGGAGTGAACGGACAGCCTGAATGTAAAGGTCTAATAAGCTGCGAACGCAAAGACCGACGACGCATTCAAAGGCCTGTTGAGGTGCTGCTTTGCCTCCAGCTGCCGGAAGCTCCTGCTCTTTCGGACCGAAGCCGTGTCGAAAGACCGACGGCACGTGATTTGAGCCGTCGTTTGCATAGGCAGCCAAGAGCTGCACAGGAGGTGCTACGAATGTACCGTCATCTCTCCGAAGAGGACGCCAACTGGCTGGCAACTGCTGGAGAATAGACAGATTCCTGTTGTGTCGGGAAGTGGGGCTCAACCGCTTCGCAGATTGCTCGCACGCTGGATTAGGGCTTTCCTTGTCTATATCCCTGCTTGACAACTCCTCTCTGTGGTGGATCGTGCTTGGCATATTGCTGATTATGCCTGCAGCTTTGCTTGTGCTCCGTTTGGCCACTTCATTGTGATGCTGTAGGCCGATGACGCACGTATGCTCGAGTTGCTGGATATGGCCCTGCATGGACCCCTTATAGGCTTGAAGCCACAATTGTTGAAGCTTTCCATGCAGGAAACTGGAAATTTTGAGCCTGCCTTTACTGCCAAAGAACACTGCAGCTTTTGCCTCCTCAACTGCAGCAGATGCCGCTGTCCGTAGCATTCGGAGAGCAGCGGAGAAATTCACATCAATGTAGACTGCAAGAGCTGCCAAAGGATTAAGTGGGCTGGGTGGAGTTATACCGTGACTGGGGGCTCCATGTGGGAGAATGTCGCAATGCTTCGTAGCCATATGCAAGGTGGAGACTGACGCCGTCTTCAGGTTGATCATGGTTGTCGGGCCTTGCCGTTCCCCCTGCATCCTCTGAAATGTATCTTTAATTCTCTCAATCATAAATAGAGAGTCTTCAAGCGCGTTCATTTGATTGAGGTGCAGTCCTGCGGGGGGCCGAGATTTTCAACAGAAGTTACCCGCAACAAATCGGGAAATCCCACGTTGACATGAATCTCTAGTGACTTATTTCATCACATTAGTGTCTTTGATAGAAGGATGAATGCTCGTTTGCACTGAGCAGTCTAGCGAAGAGACGGATGAGGCGGTCAACCATTGGTTAACGTGGCCTTCGGAGTGAATACTGTTCCGGAGGTGTTATAAATGGGCTGTGCCTCGATAAATTCAACACATAAAATTACTTCTGGTTTAGAGGAATGTAAATAAAGCTACGGGGTGGCCTTTGGTCCAGCTGCATTCCTTCTGCAAAGCCTCGAGAGCTGCTGGTCGTCGTAGCAGGGCCACCAGCGATAGTTGCCAAGGTCGCATCGAAATCTCCTAATATTCGAAGCGTTTCAAAATAATCTTCTTCACATGATATGCATTGACTTTCCTTTTTGCGCAGGAGTCTATAGCTGCGAAAACTTGACGAAACAGCTTTGGGCTTGCCCTCCCTTTTCTAGTTAGTCATAGAGGCTGAGACTCGCGTCTGCACTGCACGCAGTCCTACGCTTCGTCTTTCGATGTGAATGTTTTGATTCCTTGAATAATGTTCTCTTATGTGCAACGACAATGTTTAGCGTCAAGATTCGCTCGACTGTCTGTGGGCCTAGCTCTGTAGAGCTCCGTGATGTAGCGGTTTACCCTGGAGCAACGGATCTCCTTAAAAGAGGCAATATTCGGTAATATAAGGTTAAATATCCCATTAATATCAGTAATGCGCCTGTCTGACAAGCAAGAATGCCAGGAATACAAGTACCCGGACTTCGTTCATACTACTCTCGACAGGCCTCACCGTTCAGATATACACTGCCAACAGCACTCCGAGCCTTACGGGATCTTCCACCCTTACATGTTTCATAAGCTCTATCACCAATGATGTTCCATGATTGCTCACACGTGCTCTCCCGCGTCCACCAAATACACCAGACTAGCCTTTTTATGCAACAGAAGTACGCGAATAGTGAATGGATAGGTGAATGGATAGATTCGAACCATTCTCTGTTTTGAAAGACTTGTTGCTTGACAGCATAGTTCCAGCCTTTACAGGTCTTGCACACCGCTACGTATAGATCAAGTGCTACTAAGGACTCGAGCGGTATTGTTAGACCGGCCACACCTACGGCCAAGAAAGTCTTGTCAAAGGACAAGACAGACAACAGAGTGCCGGCAAAGCCAGATTAGTGGTCCGAGCGAACTTTGCACGGCGTGCACCTGAGCAACACTGCGAAATGGGTCCACTCTCAGAGGCACTATAGGCACTTCTACTGTAGACAATGAGCAATCCCTGAGTTATGTTAGGAACTTGCCCACGGACAAGGCACTTCGTCCAAATTTGGGGGCATCTGACAGTGCCTTGTTCTCTAAGTTCTATAGCCCACCCTCCAAGGGACTATAAGCACTTCTACTGTAGACAATGAGCAATCCCTCAGTCAGATTGGATACTTGCCCACGGACAAGGCACTTCGTCCAAATTTGGGGGCATCTGACAGTGCCTTGTTCTCGAAGTTCTATAGCCCACCCTCCAAGGCACTATAAGCACTTCTACTGTAGACAATGAGCAATCCCTCAGTCAGATTGGATACTTGCCCACGGACAAGGCACTTCGTCCAAATTTGGGGGCATCTGACAATGCCCTGTTCTCTAAGTTCTATAGTAAATCACTGAGAGCTAGCCAACGCCCACGCCCTGTGTGCTCTCATTGAGCCATGATTCTAGAAATTGATGCAAAAAAATGCCCAAGAAAAACTACTCAGGCCCACAAAATGTAGCCCAACAAAATCATCTCACGCTTCGTGCGCTTCTTGCAGCTTCTCAAGTATCGTTCGCTCTTGGCAACGGTCCTCGCTGTCACTGCTTGGTCTTGCTTCTTCATGCAAACTGCTTTCATTGTGCGCTTGTGTGCTACATTAGCGATGGCAATACTGCAAGTACGCAAGCTCTACTTAAATCTGCGACGGAATGGGAATACTACGAATGCAATGCCAAAGTTTACGGACGGGGCGTTGCAACGCTCTACCACTGTGCAATTTCTCCTCCCCTAAGAGCAAGTTGTAAGGTCAGTTGCTCAAGACCCTCCTACTCGTCAATGTCTCCAAGCAGATGGCTCCTGGGTCCTGAGACAGCACGTGTCTGTAAAGGTTTAGTCTTGCCTGTAAGAATACTAGACGAGCAGCTCGTTGTTGTTCAGTCCTACTTGGAACGTATCATGACAAATGAGGAGCAGAGAGAAGTCAAGCCATTCAAATCACAAAAGCCGTATGCTGCGTTGCTGCTGTCACCGCAGATGGTGTAGCTCTCTGTCCTCCAACTATGCTACATAAGGAAAAGCCAACCGAACTCCAAAACATTGAAGCCAGCAGAAGAGTGCGCATAGTAACACGTCCTAACCGTAAAAGGAACAGAAACAGCAAAGTACTCCCGCCAACGCTTTCCGTTTCGTACGTACTCTGTTTCCTTAAATATGGCCAGTCCCCTGCACCGCGCACCCAGAATCGTAAGGATGCCTCGCGACTGCAGCAACCATTGTGAACTTCTACATTCTGACCCACTCTATCCACAGTTGCGAGAACAGTCCAAAGACCTTCTATAGTGTAGATACATCCGGCTACGATTTCTTGTGCCCTGCACGGATTACATTAGCCAAGCAGAGTCAATTAGCCAAAGCAGGGTCAATTATGTTGCTTACTCATTGAAATTTAGGAGCTCGGCAAGAGCTTCGGCCGACAAACGGGGGCCTGCCGGTTCTGCTTGCGAATCAATCCTTTCAGTGATACGACGCTTCTGATGCAGCTGAAGCAGCTGCACCGCGGATGTGCTGTGCTCCAAGCCGCCCACTTCGAGGCAACAGAGTAACACAATTTCAAGGCAAATGAATGAAGGCGCGTAATTTATGAAAAGAAAGACGCGCTGAGCTATTTTTTGCTGCAGCAACGCACCTAGTCTGTCGTACAGTTTAGACTTTCTGTCCAAATGGCTCGCCACAGAGTGCGGGTCCTGAGTGCATTTTTCCCCCTTTAGCTCATCAGCAGCGATTCTTGAGCCAACGCCATCGTTCTTGTCCGCTAACTTCCGTGTTGCCCAATCGAGTGGCTGCAGTGTCAGACAAAGCGTTGCACTAAAACCGCCATTGAAAGGAAAAGTGCGGTCAAACAACTCCCATGCATAGTCTAAAGCATACGCAAAAGCTTGACTAAAACTAGGTGCATCACGTTTGGAATACCTTTTTTGATGGTCGGGTCCACCTGCGGGAACAAGGAGCATCATGCGTGAAAAGCTTGCCCTCTCTGGCCGCCTTGACAAAAAGCGGCCTTTGCTCATTCAGTTGTTGCTGCTGATTCTCCTGCTGTTTCCTGACAATATAAGACAGGCGAAGCTGAGACTGTTGTGAGACACCTTTTAGAGGGATCGGACGCTCAATGGAAAGAGCGCTTTCAGTAAGCCAACCATAAGTAGAGCTCATCATGTACAGGCGGTACCTGCTGTTGATGGTAACATTAAACTTCCAGATTAGTTGGGCTGGTTTCCCGTCAAAAGACGTTTATTTGCGGGAGATTTCATAATCGGCTAGATTCACTACTGCGCTGCGGAGGGTTTGCTGCCGGTGGCCGCCTAGTCGGTTCATCAGCTTCACGTACTAATATTTGTGAAAAAGCGCATTAGAGACTCTCTTCGCTTTATTGTCGGCAGTATCCATATAAGTGGGTATGGGGCTTAAGAAAGCCCCGCTTGTTCAACAAGCACAGAGCTTAGATGAAGCACTCTCCGTCTGTTTGGAACACCAAGAATTCTGATTTTGTTTCTGTATCTAGCTCAAGTGTCTACTTTTCCTAGTGATTGTGTGAGATTCCACATTGCCTGGACTTTTCGAGCCTAATTGCTATGGTATGCGGAGAGTCTGTGCTCTTCCTTCTTTTGTTGCATGTGTTCAGTGTGATCACAGTAGTAGAGGCACCAGAGTACGCTGTCGAGCTAAGACTAGCCGTATATACAGAGCGCTCAAGCATTAAACCATAAAGGGCTTTCTGAGCGGCTCCAATGCGCCCGTGGACTTCAACCGTTAAGGGACTGTGAGAGCCTGCATGGAGGTCGAAGCCACACACTAGAGACATTGTGAAAAGTTCCAGAGAAGGCCTACAGTTATATTTTACTTCCTGTTCATTTCCATCCCCGTCATTCATGACAGGGTCTGACGAGGGGGCCGCCCGCAGCGACCTCCTTGCTCCGCCAGAGGGGAAGCTCGAGAGTCCAAAATATGAACTTAACGATGCAGTGGGTGAGGAAGCTAGTGAAAACTGTAGCGATACAGTGCAGCAAACAGTCTGCGTTGAACCAGACGACCGAGACTGTGCCTCTCCAGAAGTTCTTCAGCCGCCGGAGCCTGTCACTGCATCCACGTCTCCCAAGACAGTTTTAAGTGATTGGGCTTCCAGCACGCCTTCTTCACCTGTAACAGCAGCCACGGAGTCGATGGTTGAAGCTCGTTCTCCCAAAGGAGAAAATGGCCTTACAACAATATCTCCTGATGGCATAGCTATTGCTGCTGGCCTGCCCTCCACAACAGGCGTTGAAAGCAAGCTATCTGATCCACCTGCTTTAAGTGTGGACAAAGCATTAGCCACAGGAAGTGTGGCGTCAGACATGCCGCCACCTTCTTTCCTACCTCGGCAGTTGCGAATGAAGAGTAAGCCCGGTCTCCATCCTGTCACTCTCAGCGCCCAGTGTCGCCTCTGACAAAGGCTTGCGGTAAGGCAAGCTGTTGATTGTAGCATATGTGCCCTATCTTTTTTGGCTTCTCAGGAAATATGAACAGAGCCCCGCGTACGCAAGCTGCACATATGTCAAATTTAACGGTTGCCACAGCTGCTCAGGCACCTACGGAAGGACAAGAGGGTCAAGCCGCAACACCGGTGGATCGCGGGAGTGTCGAAGATGAGTTCGCCATTTTCATGAAGGAAATCCAGCAACTTGACAGCCAGAAGGAAGCGGCTGACAGCCACAAGGAAACGGAACACCAGGAGGCAAGTCCAAGACAGGGGGAGGCCAGCTGTACTGAGTGCGCATCCCCAGTAAAACAGCACGATAGTCAAGCTGTGGCAATGACAAGCTCGTATGCTAGTGAAAAGGCACAAAGGACTCAAGAGTGTGAAGCTTCAGCCGAAAGTAAAGGAGGTCAAGGCCAACAGCAACAGGCAGTCTGGCAGGGAGTTCTGGACCCTGCCTCTGGTGAGACCTACTACTGGAACACAAATACTGATGAGGTGACGTGGGAGCTTCCAAGTGTCACTGTGCGTTCCTGTGCTTCTAAAAAGGAGAGGAATGGGCAGCCGCAGGAAGAGCGTGACCTGAGGCAGTGGGCTGCTACTACCTTTAAACTGACCCAAGAGCTGTCGACGTGCTCGGAGAAGGTGCAACAGCTTATGCTTCAGTTAGATTTTATTGAAGCGGAGTTGGAAGCACAGCGTGAACCGGCCAATACGGGTCACTCCGCAGTTCCCTCCGGAAACGTTGACGTCAGCTTGCGCCTGCAGCGATTTCTCTCTGCCAAGCGCCAGCATGAAGCTGAACGTCACAAACACTCACAAGAAGAACGAGGTGGCAGCTCAGATGATGAGCTTTTGAAGGAGGTCATAGACCTCCAGCTGCAACAAGGCCGGCAGACTGACCCTTCACAATGCGAAGCGTGCAGGCAGCGGCTACTGGAGTCCAGAGGGACGCAGTCTCAACAAGCGAAGGTTAGCAACAGTCTTGGAGTCCAGGGGATTTGTGTATTGGTTTCATATTTAGAGGGGCGCACAAACAGTTTGCACAGTCTGCTGGCCTGGATCAAGCCACGCAAACGTTTGAGACTTAATGTCTTACAGGTCCGCGTGCTGGCGTCTTCTCTTGCACGGCGTCTTGGAAATGTGGAGAAAGAATGGGCTTCATCGTTATTAGCTGCCTTGAAGGCTCGGTTGGTACGCCGTTGTTACCTTGATTCCAAATATATGGGATGGTTTTGCTACGTGGAATCAGCCCGTAGCTTCTCGTTGGCCATGTGACTTACTATTTCGCCTCACAACTTTTTGTTTTAGGATGACTGGATTGATGGAGGTCTGAGTAGCAGTTTTTTCTTAAAAAGGCTTGAGAGGATGCAGCACGATCTTCAGGTATGCCAGGCACAGAGGGCTAAGAATGTCACTTCATTCGCGGCGAAGCAGGACAGTAGCTTGTAGTAGCTTGCAGCACGTTTGTGGCATACCTACATACTTGTACTCTCAGATGAAAGCTGATTTGGAATATTTCTGTTCCTCAATATCCTTACTGCAGAAACACCTTTCTCAAGACATGAAAGCAGAAGGGCATCACCACGAGCTAGCATCAGTTTTCCCGTATTCCGCTGCCGCTGCAGCTGTATCAGCAACTTCTGCAGCAAAATCGTCTCCTAGGAATTGTCTAGCTGCTGCCACAGCGGCATCTTCGTCGGATAAAGCCAGCGGGAGTAAAGCCAGCAGTGGACGGCTCATAGGTGCTCTTAGGATTGGTGGTGCTGCGCCAAGAGGCAGCAGCAAGCATAGTGACGATTCGCCAGCAGTCAGCGCTGCCCCTCCTACCCCTGCAGGGCCACCCCCGACGCTTCCAGATGGAGTGCCTCCAGCAAAGTCAGAACCTGCACACGCGGAGGTGGCACCAGCAGCAGGTATGTCGCTGGCCGTATTGCACACTCTCCAGGTTGTCAAAGACCTATACCTGATTCCATCTACGCTCAGATGGGGGCGCTTCTACAGCAGCAGTTTGACTCTTTCGTGCTGCACTGCATGTGTTGACTCCCGGGACCTTGGGACCTTAAGCAGCCCATTGGGCGTATTTGTCAACTCAGTATCTGTGGTTAGTAGTGATGTAGTTTTGTATTGCACCCTCTCAAGTTTAGTCATGGCTCTTCCTGCGTAGTACTGACTCCAGAGAGCACGGTGTACCACACTGTTGCTCGCTGGGCTATGCATCTTGCAACAAGCTGCATACGCACAGCAACTCGATGCGTCAACTCCTGGCAAAACGAAAAGTCTTCGCTAATTTCCCAACAACGGGGCGGCTCGCGCGAGCAGAAGCTGCTGCTTTCACTTCAAGGCTAGCGGCCCACATTGGCTGCCAGCGCCCGTTTGGGCGCGTTGCCTCACGGCGACGCACCCCAACTATATCGCAGGCTCTTGGAGTGCTCAGGCAGGCTCATGATATGGTGCAGATTCAGGTATTGGTGCAGCTGCAGAAGTGCCGCAAAACAGAAGTGCGGAAGTGCACTTTTTGAACCCGTGGCGGCAGACTGAAGTGCCGCATATGGCGGATGGTAGCTCACATAATACTGTATGCAGAATGTGTCGACATTACTGCCTGCTCTTTTCTCATTTTACAGATGATTCAAGACGTCGAGAGGTAGAGGTGGCAGCTCCTGCGGCCACACGAGATGGAGCGCAGGCGCCTGGTGTGAGTGGAGGGACTGCAAAGAGACCGCACAACGGCTCTGCTTGCAAGAAGATCAGTTCATCTAACCCCCTTGTACGAAAGCGTATGCAGCTTGTCGAGAAGTGGCAGAAGAGCAGGGAGAAAGACGAAGAATCCGAAGAAGAGGTCAGTGCCCTAGATTTCTCCACGTGAGCAGGCGACGGAGCTATTTGCCCAAAAAAAAAGAAAACAAAAGAAAACAAAAGAAACGAAAAAACAAGAAACAAAAAAGAAACAGAGGTTTTGATGGTATCAGCCTTAACTTCAGTAATTCCATGTGCATCTCCTCACAGGACTACGAGCAACGAAGAGAGAGATTAAAGCAAAAGAAGCTTGACGAGTGGAAGGAAAGAGAAATGGCCAGGTGCGTTAGATTCCGCCTTCCAGCATTTTAGGAAAGCGAGTCTGGAACTATTGTTTCGATTATCGCCCTCGTTCAGGTGTTGGTTGAACACTTGATCCTCTTTTAAGTACATCGTTAATGCCATTATCTCCAACCTCAGTAGATCGATAAAAATGCAAAGACGGGATAGCCACTTGCGGCTCTGGAATTGCTTCGTGGTGCGGACCATTATGAGCTGTGGTGATTTGCTTATTTGCAGCCGTAGAGGAATGCAAAATGCGAACTTTATTGAAGTTACAGCCGATTGGCGAAGCCTGGTACAAAAGAAGTGATGAGCGTTGTGCTGAAAACGGGGACAGCAGAGAAGGCCCCTGTGCTGAAAACCAAGACAGCAAAGAAGGCCCCTGCCACCCGAGCATGCGCCTTTATGCTGCATTGCTCAAGCAGAGGAGTGACCTTGTGACGCGGTGTCGTTTGCATTGCTTACTAAGGGATGCTGCTTGCGTTGGCCTGCTGGTAACAGTGAGCCAGCTGGAGTGGCGAATAACGAACGTATCAGAGCGTGGTGCCAATGACGTGACGCGCTTTTCGTCTTGCCGGGGGCTGTTTCATTTCGAATAACGGACGTATTATAACGCGGTGCCAACTATGGAATGCGCGCTTCTTATCGTGGGCACTTCTGTTCTTCGTGCATGGGCAAATATAAGGGTGCATGCTGTGAATCGAACCACAGTGCTTGAGGGCCACACCACTTACAGGGTGCTGTACCCCAGATTTCATTCGAAGAGGATATTGGCAGCTTCTTGGTACCACTGGTGTGTTTCTTCCTCTAGAAGTATGCTTGTTTTAGGCCCACTTGACCTGAGTAGAACTCTTGTTGCACATAAACACAGCTTCACTTTACGGCAACAAGTGAGAGTTCGCTGTGGTGGTTTCGCCCTTCAGCACTGCCTACTAGGCCTTAACCCAACAGCGCGGAAGCGGTGATACCTGAGTAATTTTTTAGACAGCCAGCCAGGCAAGCTACTGTTGTCTGGGACTTGCATCATTTCAAAACAGTTGGCTTGGTCGATGTTGGGAGACGGGTAGATGATTTGCGCGTATTTACTTTAAATTGTGTACGAACACAGCGAGTTGCAAGTAAACACTCTCTCACCACCGGAGTAGTGCGATGGGAAGCGGAGGGGCCCCGTTCATCGCGTTGTCACCTTGCCACGTTGGCGCTCACGACCTCTTCACCTTAGTGGTACAGCTTTATTACCCGTCGCTGGCACATTTATTCCCTAACCCCTCAATTAGACTTTCCCTCTGTTTTAATTGATAGGAGTCCAAAGCCACGTAGAGCTATCATATGGACTCAAGTGACGCAACCGGCACGACGAACCAGAACCTAGTGTGGCACATTCTTTTGGCGCTTTTCCCTAATCCTCTGCCAGTGTTTTCTAGTAATTCTTCTTTTTCCTTGTTAGTGGGGTCTCCAACCTCATACGGGAGAGATAGTTCACCCCTCCTCCCCCACTGCTGCATGAAGTCGGAAAAGTCCGCCACTGCGGAGGCTTCGCTATCCCTACCTATAGCTAAAAGTCGTTTATTTTTCGCCGTAAACAGGAAACGGAATTCGATGAGACAGGCGAGCCATAATTATCGAGGCGCTGCGGGAAGTAGCAGCATTGTTGCTGCTTAAAGCAAAGCTCGCCAGAGATGGAAAGTGCTACTGTTAGCCCTCAAGCTACGGAAGAATGCCTGGAGGGTGAATTAAATAGGGCTCTTGATAGTGATAAACTGGAGGTACAACGTAATGGTGGCGCGAGCAGCCGCATACCGAGTCGACAGACGAGAGCCGGGGGCTACCGTGCAATGTGGCAGAGACAGCTGTGCTTGTCTTCAAGGTTACCGGGCATGAGTGTTCTGCTCTTCTGGACACAAGTAAATCGCAATGCTTCATCCGCCCGATCAAATGCGAGCTGCGGGCCATAAGTATGTCGCCTACACGAGACCTGCCGTTTCACCGTTGCCAATGGACAGCATCTGCATACTGGCCGCCTGGTGACGGTGCTGTGCATGTGTTGTGGAAGCGGGGAATTTCCTCGTGGACCGGCAGCTTGTGAAATTTTCCTAGGGCTAGATTGGCTATTGGACCATAGGATGCCCCGGTACTCTCAGCCCGATGAGCTTGGAACGTGAATAGCTATCTACAAATCAACACAACACAAGAGCTAATCAGGAATTCAACCCCTCCTCTGCGTTCTGTTCAAGCTGGTTGTGGAAATCTGGAAAGAGCTACGTATTTCTATACGCATGGTGTCGAAGTTTGTTTTTACCAAATTAGCATGGCGAAGGAAGACTGGCAAAAGAGTGCGCCTGTCTCAGCCATGGGGCTCTTCGGCCTCCTTGAGAACAAACAGCTGCGCCCTATTATCTCAAGGGCGGCCCGGGCTATCTCTCGTCCAAGTATCAACACTCAGTTCCATCCTTTGCTAGACCAATGTGCGTCTGCGTACCTTTGCAATGCATTGATTTATAATTTCGCTCTCCCCGCAGTGTTTAGTTCCTGCAGCAGGTGCTCAGCGTCTTCATCAAGCACCAACTAGTTCCCATGTTCCGTAAGCGCAAATTTCGTAAGCACGATTTCACTTGACTCAACTAGACCATCAGTTCTAAAGGTATCAAGCCGGGCGCTGACAAGTACGCTATTCAGCTGCTTGGGGGTTGCTGACTAACAAGACACAAGTAGGGCGATTTTCTAGTACTACTGTTGCAGGTTCATGGGTCCTGGCTTTGAGGAAATCGTTTGCCCACCTGTTAACTTCACACACAAAGGCATCCACTCTCAATGGACAGAAATTTAACACACACGCTGGATAATGCCGCACTTACTCGAGTACACGGTCTCACAAATCCGACACAACAAAGTCCTTCGAGTTCTATATTGGGGCACCACGATATGCAATAGGTTCAATTCCCCATCGACCACACAAAACGATTGGCCCCCTCAGCTGAGGAATCGACCTCGTGTAGCACAAAAATAATTTGCTATTCCACAGAGATCTCCTAGCCTTAGTCGCCGCTCTGAACAAGTGGTTTAACTTGTTACGCGCCGCTAAGGCTACGGCGTATATCGACCAGAAGGCTCTTACTTGCAGCACCAAACAGCGTCGAAGCCTTTACGCGGTCTTACAACTCGTTGGCTAAGTTTTCTAGTGGTATCTCGAGTTCTCATACTGACACGCTTGCAAGGTACATTATAACTGGGTGATGCGCTGTCTCGAAGTCTAGGGTATCCTTCCCTGTCTGCTACCAGTGGCATCTCTGAGGCTGCAGTGACTCCAGGCACGGTAACATCATTAGCGCTCGTGACTAATCGTCAGTAACCAGCTTACAATTCGGAGAAGTCACGCAGGGTATAGAGAGGCCGCAGCGGCAGAGCTTCCTGTAACTTGATTGTACCTTGGCAGGCAATCGCCTAAAGTTTTTCCCACGCATGACACCCCAAATGCCAGCATCTTTCGTTCCACAAGCGTTGCACGCATTCTTTCCCTGGCCGAGCTTCCCAGTCACGAGCAATAGAAGCTCTTGCAGCACTGCAGTCTCTTGCATTGCTTACGTCAGCACTTATTACAGCAAAAAAGGCACACTTTTGTCCCAACATATTCACAGCATGTGGCGAATCTGTGAACCAAAGCCCCTTGAATTCCCGACGCACGCGCTCTACAATCACCAGAATCACGTTGCAGCTGCCCATCGCAAACAAAAGAGGACATTCCTCACCGTCAACAAGCATTACTATTGGCGGGAAATTCGTCACTATACTGCAGCATACGTGGAATCCTGAGTTCGCTGTATCTCCAAATCAATCAGATACCTGCAGAATTCCTTCAGCAAGCAGTCATATTCCCTTTCTTCGTTGGTGCCACTTCAGTCTAAACCTGGTGCCTTGTCTGCCTTTCACAGTCCCCAGCAATGATTCCAATACTGTGTTCGTTCTTTATTCACGCAAAATGGCTAACTTTAGCTGACAGCAGCCGAAAATGTTGAGGTTCTTGCCCAAAAGTGGCGAGGAGCGCTGCGGTGCCGGCTGTCATTGACGTCACCGTCGTGGCATTCAAGTGAGCCATTTTATTTTCGGGAAGTGAGCACATATTGGCCTGGCGTGCGTGAAGAGAACAAAGTGAACCGTTTCACTCGCTACCATATGTTCCCTTATGTATTTCTTCCAAAAGAGACCGTCGTTTTCAGTCCGAGTTATGGCAGCAGACCTGCAACCGGTTCAGCATCAAGTTTTCCACATTCTCTGCCTATCACTTTGAGAACGATGGACAAACCGAACGAGTTAACTGTATTCTGCTTCGTACTCCGCTCCAGATGCTTCTCACTTTCATTGAGTATGATGGGCAGAGCAAGAGCTTCCACTCCCCGCTCTCGAACTGGCATACGATAGAGCCATCCACTCTTCAGACGAACTCTCTCCCCTGAAGTTATCTTAAGCCTGAACCGTATGTAACCTGCCTCGGTACTGTTAGCTTTACGGCCCCCACCCTTACATCCTAAATGACCAAATTGTTCGAGTGACCCTGTCTGCGGGCTTAGTAAGAGGTATGTCGGCCAAGCAAAATGGCAACGAAAGGCGTACGCTGACACCAAACGTGGTGCCATCGGGTGTATCATAGGGAACACGGCGTGGCTAGCAATAAACGATAACGCGCTCTCACTAGTTAGAGCTTCGTTCCTGCAGCTCCTCCGCTATCACACAGAGCATTGGCACTGTGGCACAGCTTTTGTAGATGCACCAAGTTCGAACCTATTTCCTACGGTCCCTTTACTATTAGGAAGCGCGTCTGCACTGTGGTATACTGTTTAGGGCTTCTATTGGCACAATCTTGATACGAATCTTTTCCATTTACCCCAATTCGTGCCAGACTGCACCCCGACACCAACAATCACATGGTCGCGAAAGAGGCAGCCATTTTGTTAGACTCCAGTGCCAGATGCAGCCGCATACCAGAAGAAGTTAATTACGTCTTGAATAGGAGGGGCGCAGACAACGTCAGTCAGTACCGAGTGAAGTGGAGGGGCTTCCCTGAGGATCAGGCTACGAGAAATCTTGGTGAATATCTAACTTCCCCGCCTTACTCCACGGCAACTCCAGATGCTTCGGCGCAACAGTCAACTGCCACTGGGAAACCTTGTTTACTCACACGCTCCAAGACACTATTCCTGTGCACCTAGCTTCCTAGCTTTCCCCGTGCAGTATTCATGACTGTTGTTGAATTCTGTCAACGGGTAGTACGGCTCAGATTCGCTGCTAGCTCAGAGGCCACAGACAGGCGCCAGCTGCGCGAAGGAGTGGAACGGGCGTGATCGTGGAAGCATACGCCCACGTATCCACCCTTGAGGTGGCTAAGTGCACGGGGCTCCCGAAGACGCGCGTCATGTAGAGGCATACACCGCACGAATTATGCACTCATCATGCAAGACTGCGGGGAATGAAATGTGAGACAATTGAATAGGACGAACAAAAAACAAATATAGCACTACACAACGCATCAATAAAAGTCTTAAATTGCACGAAGTAATTTGAGAACAGTGGGGAAAAAGTAAGCGGCGAGTTAATGACAAAAACAAATCAGAAGGGGATCAGCTAAAAGCAGTGCAGTGTGGAATTGGGCACTAAACAACTGGATAGCTTTCATGTAGCAAAGAATTTGAATATTGCGGAGCGATTGGCACCTGCACGAGCGCGTCCGAGGGCATAGGGTTTAAGGTTCAGGGCTCAGGACTAACCGTCTATGAATTGGCGCAGCGGTTCTGCGTATAGCGGCCGACACAAGCAGTGCAAAAGAACTACACTCAGCATGATATAAAACACGCATTGACGCTCTAGAGTTTAGGGCTAGAACAGTGTGCACTTGCGTGAGTAAAATTGGCTGTTGTTATAAAAGCGCTGCTGCAAACCCAGATTGTCTGGAATTTCTCCATCAATCTAGGTTGACCTAAAGTTGAAGGAAAGCAAGGAGGAGAGTCAATGACCACATAGAAGAAACACAAAGTACTGTGACAACAAGGATTTTCACTGTAGGAAATATATTTACATGTATGGTATGTGGTTCTTAGTTCCCTTTCGCTTGGTTGGACCTAAATTCTATTTTAAAACTCAGGGGGTTTTAACTTTCTCTGCAACGTTTCTAATGTCAGGTGAAGTTACCTCGTTGTATAGTTCCAATTCAGAGTACTGATTCCATCACCTGGCGGGAAGTGAAAAAGCAAACTGGAAGAAAAAACGTAGACCTGAGTTACCAGCGGTAGCGCGAGCTGCAACTTTCGTACAGTCTGCTGAAGGGATTATAACTAGAGGGATACACTGCGAGCCAGGCCTTCCACAAGGGAGATATCAGGGGACGCAAAACGCAAGAGCCGAGCTGGGCACGAACAACGCTGCGGTAGAAAATAGGATGGAGGCACAGCGGACCCAGGGCGTAGTGATCACTAAAAGGAGAAAAACGTCAGAAGCTCCTTGAGTGACGAGTGAACCGCTATGAGAAGAGGGAAACTGCATTGCAGCCCAGGAAGAGCTTCCGTGGTCATATATGAACCAATGGTGTGTAGATTGATGCAATAACCTACCGTACAAAGAAAATGTGTTATGAAGTGATGAGGCCCAGTGTCGTCTGCGCTTCGGCCCCGCTGTTGTGTATGGCAAGGGAAGTTACCGAAGCCACAGCGGGCGGCAATGTAGGAAAGGAACGAAGAATTGAGCCGAGAAAGATGTACGCATCCCTCAGGATAACAGACCTAAGCTGATTTTGTTTGAACCCCCTTTTGTTTACTGACGACGTTTCGAGTGAGTGTTGGAAAGTTTCAGGGAAAGTTGTTTCTGTTACTACTAACTACTACTAAGGTTCCCACAAAGGAGCGTCATCAGAGGCTGCGCAGCATCCATCGGCTTCATATTAGGAGGAAAGCTGAGCCCCATTGAAAGACTTGCAGCTGTTGTAGCTGTCACTGCCGCAGGGCTTAGGGATCTAATAACTGCAGCCGGACTTTGCAATTGCAGCCAGGCCATATGGTGGTTGTATCCCTCCTTCGTCTTCTCACATGAATCTTACCCTACTTCGAAAGCAAGCCCTTTATGAAGTATGACTTGTGTGCCCTCAATCAATGCGGCCCTATTTGTCAGTGGTCTACTCGTGCAACTGGGGACACTCTCCATACACTGAGAAACTCACAGCTGGTCTATGAGTCTCGTACCTAGTGCTGCTCAAAAAGCGTCGGTGGCTTCACGAAGTAGTTATTGGCACTTTTGCAGCATATACAAGCATCCCCGGCTCCTCACTAGTATGAGAAATAGTGCACGCACACGATAGAGTCTGGTAATCAATCTATGGGACGTTGCATATAGACTGACGCAGTGACCCTCACCGTAAAGGAGTGAGCGGCAGCGGGCCTCGCCTGAGACCTTGTAAAAACATTTTCTTTATGGTAGTTGTGTTCTCCACCTGATAAGAGAATAAAGCGCACGCAACGAAGTGAAAGAGTTTGTACAGGGTGCGCGCTTTAGAAATGCTTTAATTGTACATAGGAGCCCCAAACACCCTCATGCACGATGGCCACAGCCTGTATCCCTTGCTTTTAGAAGGAAGTGAAGCCGTGTTCATGTGTCTTGCTTAAGTTAAAAAAATTGCGCATGAGCTGTGTCATTCCTCTGGCCTGTTTGAATAGGTAGCAGAGATGTTCTAACGCCGGCTAACTGAAGGTTCACCCTTTGGCAAACACGACGCCCCGGTCAATCTTCTACTCGTAGCTCCTGTGATCAAACAAGTAGCTGTCAAAGCTTCTGTACACAGGATGTTTATTGTTAACTAAGAATGTGAAACCTGCCACGGGTCTTGTGCATAAGTCAAGCAAAAATGCCTGCAGGAGCTGCAGGGGTTTCAACAAGCTTCAAGGAAGGATAGCCACCAAATGGCTACATAGCACGAAAGGAGAACTGAGTGTGCAGTGCCGGAAGCTTGTTGTAACAATTTCCAGATAAAATATTGACGGCCGAAGTGCCCAAGGGGTCTCGTTTGGGGTTTTTGGAGTTGACTTTAGTGATGGGGCGCTCTGGCCAATATATGCCGACGACATAGACTGGTCACAAATGTGAGGGCCAATTATACTTGTGCTTCCACGACTACATGCAATTTGGAGTGTGCCAGGCAGACTTGAAGATCCAGAACTACGAGCTGGAGCCTCAGCTGGAGGCTCAGAAAAGGCTCATTTGTGGAAGCGGACTATAGCCGCATCCACGAAAAGCTTACTTTCTTGGATAAATTGCCTCATTAAACTGAATTTTTCTCGTGCTTGTGCCCTCTTGCGTGGGGCGTTGATGGCAGAAGAAAGCTTAATCAATGAGGCAACACAACCGGGGATTAGAAGGCGTGGATTGTTGGCGGTAAGTTACTCCTGATCAGTTTGCATGGTTCAACACGCGAGTTACAACATATACAACTTTGGCTATGGAGCGCGCAATGTTGCTGTTGCTCGTTTGCGAGGCGAATGGGGCCCCCAAAATCCTTGAACCCCTTGGGACACCGTTGGTTGGCGGTCAGCCGCGGAGGAACCTCAAACATGTTAGAGTGTAAGTCCCTCATCAATCGCCTCATTCCTTTTTACTCAGGCAAATTTCAGGCGAAAGCAAACCTGCACAACCCTCTTCTGGTGGTAGTCTACGGGTGGGAAAACCAAAAGAGAGAGGAAAGGAGCCAGTAGGCGTCAAGGTAGACGGCGGTCATTAGAGTCGGAAAAATTAGTTGTGCTCTTTTGAGCCGATTTACACATAATTGGCTTTTTGGGGATTATGTTTGTACAAATTAGGTTTACCAAGATGCAGCAGGCATATAGGACTAGAAGATTGAGGTTCTTGTTGTAAATGCAGATTAGCATGATAATCGAGCTATAAAACTGGTCCAACTTACCCTTGAAGTATCGAGGAACACAAAAGGGATAAAAGGATGCTATCTTTGGCATCTATAATGGAGAAGGGCTGGAAGCCTATTGTTCTCCAGATGTAGACATGGCGGGATTAGAACGAATGCAGACTCGTTTTGTCTGTCACGCAAAATCACCAGTGTTTACAAATAAAGGATGGATGGTGCAACAAACCGTGCAGCGAAGAAGGCAAAATGGACGTCGGTTGCGGGTCGTTGGACGGGTTCCCTATTAAGCAGACACCAAAGCCATGCCGCAATTTCTATTTGCCTTTTTTTGCACACGCAGACCATGACAGTTTCATTGGAAGTGTGTACAGCATTTCTCACCGATAGTTTACGTGAATTAGATGTTGAGGGGGGCGGCGAAGCGTCTTGGAGTCCCTTGCACCTACCTGGCTTTCGCTGGTGGGCCATTGTAGTCAGACAGTCCTCTTTCTATGAACCATCCCTCTCTTCTCCCAATATTTACCATTTCGCTGGTCTCTAGAATGCGTCTCCATTGACATCTCCCCTTATGGGCCCAGAAAGAGACGTCAGAAAGAGTTCTGAGTGCCCCCGTTAGACACGCGATTTACTGTGGCAGCTTAAGGTCCTGGTTGTGGCTCTGTGCCAATCTGCGGACTGGCGATATTCAGGACAAATCACACCCTCTGCAGTTTCTGGCCCCACTCTTGCCTTCTAATACTCTCCCGCAAATAGTCAGATTAGTTATTGCACTTTAGCTTGTGCCTTTTTTTAGCGGCTGTGAGCAGCCCCAATGTGGTTAGTCTTGAATAGCAGTGCTGTCACATTCATGAGTCTGTATTGACCCCACATGTCTCCTTCTGTACTCCATGATTTTTCCAGTGAAGCTATTAACTTGGTGGGCTACGTAAACAATGTGTAATTCATGGAAAACATGGTTGAGACAGTACATCACTGGGCCGCATGCGGCGGGGATAGAGCGAATGCCCATGTGGAAAAAAGCCGAGCGCTGCAGACAGTGAAATATTAATAACCAAGCGAATAGAACACAGTTAGTTCTTTTTAGCCATGCACATAACTATAAAGAAGGCTTATTGAGCTTAACGGCCTTACAGTGGCAACAGGCCGCCGCCCCAGCACAAGTTAGCAGCCCGCGACAGCAGCAATGCTGTGGTGTGGCTTTTGTTCCGCGCGGGGGTCACTAAACGTAAGCACTCTAGTTTTTTATCTTTCAATACCACACATAGCGAGAGGGGCGGTAGAGTTCCGCTCGCTTCTGAGTTCGGTTCGTGCAGCAGCGTTGCCTGTGTTGTCTTCTGTCACATTCCCTCTGTGGTGTGGGACTACTACACGTCTCCGCAGAGATGGCTTTCAGTCTCTTCGGCCCCTTTTTGGGGTCTTTGTTATGCTTCTGCATATGTTTTGTATATCCGGCTTCTCTGAGCTTCCAGCTGCTGCTGAATGAAAAGGCGTCGCCAAGTGGGGCCCTGAAAAATGACCACCTGCAACATGTCATGTTCTGGATTTTATGTTCATGGATCTGTTGCATTGAATCGTTTCCTCCTTTGGCGCTACTTTTCCAATACCTTCCTTTCTACTACGAAATTAAATGTGCGCTGTTCTACTGGCTCGCGTCCCCGCAGTTCAAAGGGGCTGGCTGGCTCTGGCTCAACGTTATCAATCCTGCCTATGAGAGGGCAGCCCCCATGTGCGTCCAAATGTATAATGAGCGATGCCCCCCCCAGGTGAAGGCGGCGATTGAGAAGGCTACAGCTGCGATCTCAAGCACGAGAACTCGGCAGTCTGACGACTTCAACAGGAGCCGACAGCCCTCCAGAACAGCAGACGTCGCCCCAAAATCAGATTAGAGATTAGCTAATCGAATGGGAAGGGCGCCAAGAGGAGGATCCACGTCATGGATGTCCAGCGGAGGCGTAGCGGACAAGGACTCCAGGTGCTCTGCATAACTACTTTTCCGAGTCAGGCGCTGGAGAGGTGCAGGATAAGGGGAGAGTTGTGTGTACGTCTGCTTCGCAGATGTAGCTTCTCATAGTTTCCAACTACTGCTGAATGAAGTGCGACTCCCTACCCTCTAACGCCGGAGGAGTAGCGGTGGCAGAAGTAAGGTGCAAACTTTCAGCACCGTGAGGCGTGTTTCGAACTCGAACGGGTGTAATAGCCCGCTGCAAACTAATGAGATACTCGTGACAAAAGTGCGTGCAAGCCTGTTCTGTGTTCAAAGCACCCAGGCACTGTACGTAGGTTCCAGAAAGCGAGGGGTCGACGAACCGTCGGGTACGCAGTGCGGCAAAAGCTGCAACGGCTGGCCTTGCAAAGAAAGTGGCGCGTCTTTTTGTGCCACGTGCCTCGGCTACCATCGCCATCTGGACACCTCTATTACTTTGTAAAGAGTCATTGCAGCCGTGCACAGCCCCATTAGGAACCACTGGCAGGCGTAGTTAAAGTGTGTATGTTCGTCAGCATAAAACAGCAGGTAGTCATCCTTCTTCTTCTGTTCGTAGCTCGTAAACCTGTTCGCCACTCCTACTACGTCAGCGTCGTTAGAGCTGGTAGACAGATGCAGCAGGTCTTCATCGTACACTATGGAGTATGCATTTACCATTAGGAGAGAAGCCTCTGCGACGTTCGGAATGCCTGGCGTAGCCTCGACAAGATCTCTTGGACTAAGCACATTGAACTGGCCCTCATGGGGACGGTTCCTCAGCATCAAAGACTTGAAACTCGAATTCGCAACTTCTCCTGGCTCTAAAATGCCGCGCACAGTCACGGGGCCGACTACTTCCATCCTACTTCCAGCCACCTGCTGCAGATGCTCTAGGTATTGTTGTGCACCGCAGTTCACGTACTTTTGCTTCGGGCGCTGTTGCTGCATCGCCCTCACTTGGTGGTCAATTCGCTCTACCGATACATCTTCAAGCGGAGTTCGCTGTTGCTGCTGCCTCCGTTGCCTCTGCACCATCGCAAGCAGCGCAACGTTCTCGTCGACCGACTTCGGATATGGTGGCAATTTCGCAAGTTTCGTGGGCAAGTGACCCTTATTTACTAGAATAACAGATCCATCCTTTAGCCGTAGGGGTGACACCACGCAGTATCCTGGGTTCCCCACGTCAAGCCCAGGCCGTGGCCCAACGAGCAACTCAGTGCTGCTGTCCAAAACTCCATGAAGCACAACTGGTGTGTACGCCCATTCTGTCACAGACGCTTCAACGTCTTCGGGGCATGTGGCAGCCAGCAGCCTGCCACTGCCTTGAGTCCGCGTTTTTGAAGATTGTGTCATGCTTTCTTGGTGCTGGACAGTGCCGCGGCTTATTCCACCATCACCTATGCCAACGCGTGACGCAACAGCCGTCGCCTCGTCACTGCGCTGTTGTTCTTGCTGTGCAGTCCTCTCTGTTGGCGTATGTCGCGGTGATTGCGTATTTGTTTGCAGTTTGCCAGCTGGCCGGCCAGGCCGATTTTCCGCCACGCTGCTTTCTGAGCACTCGTCTTCAGAGCTCTGGTTCTGCATGCGTTTTCTGGCATTCGCGACAGCTTCGAGCGTCCACGGGAATGGCGATGAAGATACTACCGCCGGCTGTCTAGCCAAGTGTTTCATTCTATATTCGATGAGTTCCTTTTTCTCGTGCATGCGACGAAGCTGCCAGAAGCCGAGTGATGCCAACAAACCGCTAAATAGCACCCCACCCACTGCCAGTTTCAGTCTCTCCCCTTTGCGGATGCCATATTGGCGGTTCCGGACGACCCTCAAAACGGGAGAAGTAACCCTCTGTAAATCTTTAGCCGCTATTATACGCACAATAATTCCTCCCTCCACCTCCTGGGGAGACGGGTACTTCGGCGCCGCCTTCGAAAGTATTGCAGCATCTTCCTCGGTACAGGGAAGTAGCCGCTGTCCGGGCATGGACCTCCCTCGTGCCACAAACGGAATGGGGGAGAGACTCCAATGCGCCGGCGCGGAATCGCCTTCTTTAGGCAAAACTGGGTGGAGCAACGGCGTTTTCCCATCTGCCACTGCTTCCGATTTCGCTTTCGTAGCTGTTGTTATTGCGGCTTCCTTTATACAGCTAGCAGCGTCTGCCGCGGTTTCTTTTCCGGCTTCTCTCTTTGTGTCGTCACCTCGATTGTCTATGGAGGCCTCCCCATTGCCTAAAGAGGCACTGAATCTATTTGTTGTCCGCACGGTGGAACGTGCACTACTGTGCAGGCAACTGCGGCAACCCGCAACAGAGAGCTTTAAGCCATAGTGGGTCGTGAGCTGGGCACACTCAAGCCTTGCTGCTCTCAGAGATTGAACAGTTACTGCTGAAGATGTGCTTTCCCCAAATCTCCACATACTATGCGGCGCCATGAACTTATTTCTTGCCTCCAGTGGATTTATGCGGACCCGCGAACTTACGCGCCACGTCGGCAGCTTTCTGCGCAACAGGAAGAGCAAGAAACAGCATAGTGCCTATCCAGAACTCCCCCATACTCCCTGCATTGACGGGACAGGCTATACCCTCATTTGTGTGGGAAAAGAACATTTTAAATCTGAGCTAGAAAGCACAAGGTATACAGACAACGTAAAAGAGCAGCCTACAGGAGAGAACTGAACTCACGACTGCTGTGTCTGCGGCTTTCTTCACCACTGCCGCGGCTTGCTGAGATGAAACAGCTGCAAATCTCTGGAAGGCCGGGCTACTCTGCGATCACAGAAGGCAACGCATGCATTGCATCAGGCAAGTGCAAAGTACTAATGTTTTATATGGAAACGCTACCACAGACTCCGCTGTACGATGAATGATTTTAACTGCTCCGTGTTACCGTACGACCAGAACTCTGTAGACGTGGTCGCTCAAATGACGCTGCGCCAGTATATGCAGCGTCCTAAAGAAGGCGCTCATGTTCATCTTAATACTGCATGAAGCACAGGCAGCGTTACGCACTCACCCGGAAGCCATCAACGAGCAATGCAACGTGTACTAGGTTTCGCAGGCCAAGTACCAGCTAACGACGAAATAAATTTGAGTATAACCTAGGTGTTTCCAATGCGCTTATGATGTCTTTATGGGGACAGAGAAGGGCAAATGACAGGCCTACGCGTACACTATGCAACGCGTGCATTTCTTGCACGAAGCTGTACAGCGAGCGCTGCGCTAGCCCCGAACTCTTGAAGAAGCCACGGCAATATTCTCAGTCCTGCACTGGGAGAGGTGCTGCTCCTAGCCAACAGCACTAATTCTCCAAGGACTTTTGTAGTGGAACCACGGTTAAGCCCCCGGAATCAACTAACCCCTCTTGCTGCCGGTGTATTCGTCGGAGTCGGACCAAGCAAAAAAAACGAACTATGCATACTTCACAGGCGATAGACGGCAAATTTACCAAGAGAAACAACCGATGCCCAAGAGCTGCCTGATTTAGTTGTCGAAGTCGCCTGTGAGAGGCACAACAAAAGACAGTGTACACAGGATGCTATTCAATCGAATATAGGAGACCCGCTACATCTCAATGAGCAAAAGGAATCACAGCCGCATGTAAATCCATTCTGGAGTGCTGTACATCTACTTTCAAGCCCACCTAATGAGGCTCAGCACGCGAGCATGCAAAACATGCATGCATCCGCATGATGAATCCAACGCGCTCGACGACGTACTATTTGTGCCGTTGCATTCAATCGTTTCTTCTTATCAACAGGCACTTTTACTGCTGTGGTAACAATATAGCGACTGGTTCGTAGGTGTGACCTTTCTGTCTTGCCATTTCGCTTTTCTGCTTTAGGGCTGCATGTTTGGCACGAGATGCTGTTCATACCAAGCCTCAGAAAAGGTGTGGGCAAGCTCATAACCCTAAACCGTTTGAATTATTCAAGAATTACTATATTTGAATTTTGCATGTTTGTTATTTCTCCGCTTCATCGATGCGGCTGGCCCAAGGGGCTTCTTGGGCTGGCCGTAGCTCTCACAGTTTTGGCTTTTCTTATTTGTTTAGTAGTCGATTGGTCCCGTTTCTGAATCACCACCATGGAAAAGCTCGTGTCTAGGACTTGGGGCTGGGTTAGCCAGCGAACGCACTTCAACTGCCCCAGTTGCCGGAGTACACAACAAGGTGAGGAAGAACGAAATTTTCCGTATTCTTGACTCGATCACTCTGCTTCGGTTGAAAAGGTAGGGACAGAAGTGTCTCTACGTATGTTTAGAGGTTGCTTGGGGGTTAGTTGGCATTTAGCAGTGCGCAGTGCGCCGTGCTCAGTTAGCAGAGTTCTAATACTTACACACTCTCTGTGCCTATGAGCACGTCTACTACCAGTGCGTATCGGCCCAGTGCGTAGCGGCCCTGTTACTCGTGCTGTCAGTGGTGCTTCGTAAGGCCTTGGGCCCCGTGGCTAACAGATCGATCAGTTGCTCGACAGTGGTTGACCTTTTTGAATCGACCTTGTGGCCAGCAGAGTGCATTTTCAGTGGTTACATTGTATTTGGGGTTATTCCGACAAGTACACACACACAATTTTCTGCGATCGTAGAGACATTGCTTTGTCCAATGAAGGCAGCTTTAGAAACAGAACGGCCGCTCGCTCAGACAAACGCAACCCCACCGTGCAAATACACGGCGACAGATACTGTGCTTACTTTGGCTATATTCTGAAGTTTCCGCTTTCAGCCTGCTCATTCTTGCGCTCAATTGACTAGGTCACTTGTGTTGGAGACTGCGGCTGTGGAGCAGACTAACTCATTCTTTTTGAGTTCTAATGCCTTCCCGGTTAGCTGTCGCCACCTCCCAGAACTCGGACTAATTTGCATTGGTGACATCGAAGTCGGTCAGTTCAATGCACGGAGTTTCATCTAGTTTTCAGGCTTCAGCATAGATAAGCCAAGCTTCTAGCAGATCTCCCTACCTTTGTCGAGCACTGCGCATGCCCCGCGCAAAGCGCTCGGAACTGTTGTTCTCGTGCAGAAGGCCTCTGGTTGGGTAAAAAGGGCGATGTTTTGCTGCGAATGAAAGATGCGGAGAGCTGGCGGTACACTGCTGTTGCCGATGCGATCCGAGCAACAAAGGAGAACAATCTAGAGCCTGCAGCTCCTATGCAGTAGAATGGCATTGTCTATACTTGTCGATAGCTTTGATGTAGTGTGCTCGAAAAGGAGAAGAATTATGGGTTTTCAGAAGCCAAAGGAACCAGAGCAAACGGACTCTGCGGGCATCGACCTATCGCCTAAGCGCAGCAGTGCACGGGATCATCCTTTGCATTCGGAAGATACACGAAGGAATGGGTGGTTCGTCAGATCTTCATTAAAATTATCAGCCTTCACGTTTGACTGCTTGAGCTCCTTACGGAAAGAAGTACAA
This sequence comes from Eimeria tenella, assembly GCF_000499545.2. NCBI lineage: Eukaryota > Apicomplexa > Conoidasida > Eucoccidiorida > Eimeriidae > Eimeria > Eimeria tenella. Next base: position 272,696 of record NW_013543334.1, on the reverse strand, counting down.
TCTGTCTGGCTTCATACATATGAACGCTCCGCATCCATTGTCTGCCGGCTAATCTTCTTCGCGTGCCTAATGTGAAATAGTTCTGCGAACACGCACTTTACCCGCAACCCTTCGTTGGAGTCCTTGATAAATTTTTATCAGCCCACACTTACTGTCGATTTTTGTTTGCCAAGCGCATGCCACGGTGCCTGTATTGCCCCGCCAACTCCATGCTAGCCACAGGCTCGAACAAGCAGCGCGCTGCGTGTTCCAGGAGCTCACCTGTATTTAGGTAGGATTCTCCGCGTCATAGACAAAAATATGAGAGGCGGCGCCACTTGCTAAGGGTTTCTTCAAGTTTTCTAGTTGCACTAGTTGCACTAGTATATTTCGAGCCTTTATCCTTTTACATCGGTGTGTCCCCGGAAGTTGACCCAAAGGATGAGTTCTCCAAATGAGAGTAGGAATAAATTGATAACAGGCATATGCACTTGTTTATAGCTCTCAGTTCTATCCAGTTAGACAGTGCTGTGAGATTGGTAGACGCAACCCTGTCCTGTGTGACAGGCGCCGGATTTGTATCCTGTCTTTTCATGGGACCAGGCGTTTCCTCTGCTATGTTATGGCTGGTAGTCTCCGCAGGCGCATTTGCAACATAGTTTCAACACTTGATGCTGTACTCTTATATTGGCGGAGTTCGTAGCACACATGCCCTGAGCAAGCACGCAGGATTCACTAAGTGCGGTGTAACGCGTTAGAGGCCATGCGCTATAAATATGCTCAGGCATTCATTGCCGAAAGTACGCTCTGCCAAATAAAAGTGTGACTGTCGCTACTAAAGGAGGTTTTACAAGACAGCACTCGCTATGATCGCAGGGGGAAATGAGCTCACCTGAGCGCGAGGCGCTGTCCCAAGTTATCTTCAAGCCGCTGCAGTCCAAAAAGACAGTTTACACTGCGCCAAAGTGAATATCACGAATAATATTGGCTGAGACATCTAGACGGAGCCTTGTCCCTTAGGTGGAATATTACTTAATGAACAGCTTTGCGTATTGTTTACTCCTAACTACCTCGCCTTTATCCACTGTTTCGTGCCTTGGAGGACGGTGGATTGCTACAGACTCTGAAAAGGAAATAACTAGCCAGTTTCTCACAGTGTTGTTTATATCTCTCGACTAAATAGTGGATAAATAGAAGTAAAACAGCAAGAGGCTGGCGTGTACTAGTTGGTTTTTATCTCATTTGGTGCCGTTGAAGCGCTAGAGACGGAGATGATGAGCGAATTGCTGACACATGTGGACCCATATATCCCACAGAGTTTGTCATCTTGAGCAGAGACTCCAAGAGTACTTTATTTTACCTTGAATTGCGCTTTCGTTGTGCTAAGGCAAATGCACTAGGGCAGCTACCTATGCCGGACGCCGATTACCGAGAGTTGGATTCGTTTCACTCTCTCGGAACGTAACGGCTGGCGTGGCGTAGACCACCACAGTCCAGTAGTGCCTAAACGGTGTGAAAAGTCTGCGTGAGCAACAAATGTCTTCGTGAGATTCTTCAAGGCTTCGCTCCGGCGGCAGAGGTCGTTCAGCGTACCTTCCTAGGGTTTTGCTTTTGGAAGAGCGGCCAGAAAGAAACCCTGAGTGCGCCTGAGGAATCACCTGTTAATTCTACACAAAACATCCACTCAGATCCAAACAAAGCATCAGCATAGACCGCAGTGGCTCAGAGCTTGGAAACGATTTTCACTATGTGACCAGCAATGGCCTACATTTCCTACCTATTTTGTTTGCTCCACGTAGTGAGATCGCCTCTACCCACCCAGATCCTAAATAGTTCTCCTAGCTTGCTGCAGACGTGCGTGCACCTCTCCAAGCGGCAAAGTGATCGACCAATGATTTGAATAAACCATTCTTATCTTTTTGCTTCATTCGAGTTGCTCCAATGTTCCTGTTGCTGCCGGCAGCATCTGTATCACTACCGGCCCCAAACACTGACTACTGGGTGCAGAACACCTCGAGACTGGCGTCAACCAAGAGCCATGTTTATTATTTGAAGTAATTATACTGACTCTCATGCCTTAAAATAAAACATTTAAAAACATCTGAAGGCTGTCAGTTCGCAGCATTGTAATAGTACACACTGCATCTTGGCTTCCGTTGTTATGGAGATGAATGCTACACAAAAGCACCTGAAAGGTTTGCGATAGTTTGCACCTTTGACATCCATTGAACGCAAGTGTAGCGCTTGCTCATACTCTTGTGGCCAAGTCGTTGCGTCATGTTCGGACTTCAAATTCCCACGGGAAGGTACATACTTATTGCATGGTTGGATCTGTTCCTTCAAGTGTTTGCGCCTGAGCCCCAAAACGGTGCTGGCAAGTCAAACCGGCTCCAAGGAGCGTTATCACTCCACATAAGCAGACATTTACGCCTTTGAATAGCATGAATTTCTTCTTGGCCCTTTGCTTGTAGCATTTGTGCACCCGGCAGACCGTTGGCAGATCACCTTGGGATGACTCCTTCAGGTTTTGGAACGCTATGAAAAGCTGGGACAACGCATGCTGTACACACCGCAAAAGAGTGTGAACATTCGTTAGTGGGGCAAGAGATAAGTGAAAAGTCTGGACATAGCGGGGAAGTCTAGCCAGCTGTCAGGCCATCTGCCCTAAGGCTACTACGATACCAAATTATCTAGATGACAGCATAGGAGCTGCACCAAATACTGCTCCTTTGGGTCGATCTATCTGGTCTTGAGAGGTGGCGTATTTTGCTCAGCAAAAGACGAGAAGCACGAGCGGCGCTGGGGGCACGTGCACCGACGCATCTAGGGATGATCATTAATTAACGATTGCATCTAGGGATATATGGAAGGTCTCCCAATCAAATAAATATCATGGCAAAGCTCCCGCAATATTGCATCCGGGGAACGATGACAGGCGATGGTCCGACGGCCGTGGAGTAGTGCATGCGCTCACGAAAAATAAGAACATTACCAGCATTTGCTGCTAAATTCCAGGGAGATGGCAACAAACAGCTGTCCCAGCGGATGTTTCGGCCTCTGCCATGAATAGCAAGGCGCGCTACAGTCGCCCTGCTCTTTTCTTAGCCTTTCACGCACTGGGCAGAATTGTCATAAAAGAAGCAAAAGCTGCAAAGACACTTATATTGTGTATATATGTAGGGCCTCGTCATGGGATACTCGCAGCAACACTGACAGTCCGGTAGCAAGTCTTTACAGCGACGATGTTGCGCGAATGAAAAGGTCGGTATACAGACGATCTACAGTGCACTGAAACACTGCAAAGTAATTTCGTGATAGAAAACTAGATGCTGCAATTCACGCCTACACTTTGGTCCTGCGCATTTATTAGTAAGCTTTGCCTTTACTAGAATCACTTGCATTCGACTGCGGCCTGTTACTTGAATGTTGCGGGAGGCGAAGCACCTTCGCCAGTATCTCTTCGCTAAGATAAACATTGTTTCCATGTTGTGCCTTGAAAGTTGCTATGGCAGTCCTGAGACGCTACAGTGCATTCCTAGGAGGTACAGATCAAACAAATAACTGAAGAAAACGCGTTTTTAGAAGATAAATATGCCCTAAGCAGTGTACTTATATTGTCTGATATGGCTTGTGACAAAGCAAACTACTCATCCAAATTTGTGTTCGTATATGGTCCCGAAGACGGGATTCAAAATGTTGGCGAGTGACGATACACGTTAAATCGGGGACTCTGCGGCCCTGGCAACTCACCCTGAGCTAGTTCGAATAACCAGAAGCATCGCTAGAGCTACGCACGAAAGAGATGCAAAACGTGCAGTGTTCCCGAACCTATTTATCTCCAGTTGTGAGGGAGAAATTCAACGCTTATATGACAATATAATGGAATAAATGTAAAGACACTAAATTATAGTGGATAGTAGAAGCTGAAGTGGGTCCTCCGGTACTAAAGGAGCTCACAACTGGTTCCTCCCTATGCTGGCTACGGGCATCTCTGGGTCGGGCGAAGTCGGCTCCTTTATCAAAAAGGGTCATTTAAAGCCGTTCTAAAAAACGCACAACTAATGAAAAAGGGAATACCAGGCGATTCCGTAGGAAACCGGTGCGTGGGGCAGTAACCATGTGCGCGTTTCGGGAGAAATGTTGGATGTTTTTGGTTTCGCCAAGGCTTAAAAGGTCAGTAGCTAAAGCTGCGTACCGATCTGAGCAGGAAGAGAGCCTTCAAATTGGGCAAAATGCTCCTAGAATGTTTCTGATTGTGCACTCCGCTATACTTGATGCTCGGGGGCTCCGCGGTTCTCTTGGATGACCTTGTAGTTTTATGCCAGCGAAAAATATTACGCCTTCTCCCATTATCTTCTAATGGGTCACATTGTATAACGACAATGGTATGATTCCCAATTGTGTGGAGCCACACACTGTGTGCACTTCTGCGTAGACCTGTTATTCGGCGCTGAGCATACCACCTGGAGGCACTTTTACTTCCGCTCAAGTATTAAATGTACATAGGCAATCGATCGTGTCATCTTTTGTTCTCCGGGGACTCCTTCCTAGCGCACATTGTACTTGCTTCACCAATCAGCAAACTGTTCACCACTAGCTGCACTACGTCAGCATGGCCGAGGGCTTACCATATACGTTTACGCAGAATTGCACACTTTTACTGCCAAGAGTCAGCATGCCAGAATGCAGAGAATGCAATCTTAAGGCGGTGGCTCTCGTAGGACTACACGAGCAGCGAGAGCACCTGTTGTTCGCAGAGTAGATATGTCTACAACGCGCATCGATAATAGACAGAGCGTCACAGACGCACCATAATATGATATTATTCAATCAATAGCACAGGGACGGGACCATCTCGTAATTGCTGGGAAAGGGAACGGTACACAGCATGCATGCTCACCTCCAGGCGCTCACATGTCTGCTCCCCGTATCGGAAAGACAAACCTCTTTAAATGCGCCGAAGAGTGCAATAATATTTTGCCCCTAGTTATAGTTTGCTCAATTTGAACTAGAATCCTGACTCCTGCACACCATTCATAAGTCATTGTGGGAACGTTTAGGATAGCTGGCGGGTTCAGCAGTGATTGTACCCCCAAGCAACGCGCAAAAGTACTAAGCGTTGGGGGAAGTTAGTGCATGATCCTGAATCTTAAGCAAATGCTAGATGCATTTTCAAGCTTCTTGTAGCCGGAGACTCGGCACAGAGCTACTCCCAAGAATTAGACTCCATCCCGTCCGAAGCGATTCCCTCAAGGGTGAACATTGAAGCTGCCCGAGCCAGGGAGCATACAGCGTCTTAATCGGCTGTGACAACCTTCAGTGCTGCAATTCTGCATTGAAGCGCAATCGACAGGTCGTCATCACGTTGCGCAGAACTCACGGACGAACATGCAAACCGCATACCCTGCCAAGACGCTGCCAGTGGAAACAACAAATGCTGCTCTTTCTCTAAGCATAGGCCAAGAAGGAAGCTTGGGTGAAGAAAAAGCTCTCTTTCTGCCTTCAGGCGGCACCTCGGGTAAAGTTTCGCCGGCCATGAATCAACCTGGCGAAAACTGCAGACAATCTTTGTCCCCCCCACTTCCCAATGAAAACCCTTGTGCTTTGGCCAGGTCGAATAGCTCACTTCCACAGAATCAGATACAGACCCGCGAACAGGGGGTCCAGCCTGTCGTGCTTCACTGCAAGGACATAAACTGTGAGGCAAAAGCCCTTTCCTTGAAGTGGCAGCCCTCCCAATTGACGACCCCCATCACACGTAGAGCGAGCGGTTAGTGCACTTCCCACTTTCCTCATATTTCTGAATCTTCTGCACTGCAGACTCAGTCGCTATTCCACAAGACGGCACCTTCATCTCCAGGGCAATAAAGAGGCTGTGCGCTCGCAAAAAGCCAACTGCAGGCGAAGCCGATGTCGAAGCTGACAAACGCCGAAAGCTTCGAAAGGAAATATTGTGTCTTGATGGCATAGAGCTTGTTTTCAACCCCGGAGATTTTGGTAACACATTTGGCTCCTCGGCTGCAAGGCATACCTTAGCCGCAACTGCGTCTATTGACTGAACTTGAACGACAAGCAAACTGCCACTTGATTTCCCTTCTTTTTTCTGTCTATTTGTACGCAGTTGCTTTGATGGGCAGCAGCGGCGCCGGCAAGTCAACTCTGTTGAACTGCCTGAGTGGCAGAGTCTCGACGGGTTTGCGAGGGGAAGTCGACATGAACGGCAGGCCATGTACACCACAGCTGTGCAAAGAACTCAGCTGTTTTATTCAGCAAGAAGATCTTATTTTCGGATACTTAACGGTGGAGGAGCATCTGCACTTTCAAGTACGCACGGGCTATCACCCGATTTTGATTGCTTATGCCCCTCTATTAGTTTGTCTCAATTTTTACGCCTTTGAAGTCACATTTTCTCCTTTTTCTTCGGGACATCGCCGCTGGCAGTGCTGTTTTGCTTGAACCATGAATGGTTTGTTCTAACGAAGTCTTATGAGTTCCCCGAGCTTTCCTGTTTTTCAATGTGCCACTAAGCTTCTGTTTAGGGGTTCCTTGCGACTCTTACATACATGCTTTTTTCAGGCATCTCTCCGCCTGCCTAAAGGAACCACAAATGCAGAAGTGAAGCGTACAACATCGTGTTTGTTGGAGTCGTTTGGTCTGGCACATATTTCAAAGTCATTTATTGGAGGCCCACACGAGGCTGCCCGAGGGTACGCGGAGTACTCAGACTGCATCTCTTTGGCTTAAACAAAAATCAAATAAACAAAGCGTCTTGTGTTCAACTGACCGAGTCGGTTAAGGAAGCGGAGTACCAAATACTCGCACTGTGTTCTCAGGTCGATTTCGGGTGGCGAAAGGAAGCGGCTTTGCATTGCAAGCGAGCTTTTGAGTAACCCATCAGTAGTTTTTGCAGACGAGCCCACCAGTGGTTTGGATTCCTTCATGGCCAAAGCCGTCTGTGATCAGTTGTATACTCTGGCGGCCGCTGGTTGCACAGTTGTATGCACTATCCACCAGCCCAGTGGTTCTTGTTTCTCTCTTTTTAACAAGGTCGGGCGACTTACTTTGAATTGCTCTGTTAGCTTCTTTTTGCCAGACGTTCCCCCTTGCTGTGTACACCTTTCAATCGAGGAGCTCTTTGGTGTGGGACATATGATGTAGGTTCTTTTATTAGGAGAAGGCCGTGTTTTATACTATGGAGATCGGCTGGCAGCGATTGCCTGGCTGGAACATTTGGGCGGTAAGCCCTGTGAAATTGATGCAAATCCAGCGGAATATATTTTGAAAGTGACATCCCTTCAGCACCTTGACATGACAGCAAAGACGAAGCGCCTACATGAATGGGCTGAAGCATGGAAGCTCAACGGTCAAGCATTCCTCAAAAACTGGGTTAGTTGTTGTTGCTTTTATGCACTGCAACACACTTCTTCGGTACACAGCCATTGCTTTGCGTGGTAGTGCTCTCGCACTCAGAAGCCAGGGTGCATCCTTTGAAGCTGTACACCTTACGGGAAAGGGTGCGGCATTTTGCGCCCAGTTAGTAGCAGGGCCGCAGCGCCTTCCATTCGCCAATATTTTGTGAAATGGACAACGGTGTGCGTTGCAGTAATCTTGTCTGTCTCAGCTCTGTGCTTCGTGCATGTGCATATCGCTTCGGTTGTCGTATGTTGTGTGGGCAGGAAGAACAAGGAAGAGACAACTTCAAGCAGCGCAGCTGCACCTTTTCGTCCATACTCGAGCCTGTGGTGAGCGCTACTATAGAAAGACATGATAATTTTGCTAGAGCCTCAGCAGAATGCCATTCCAAGGCGGCCTTTTACTTTACTTTCCTCTCAGGTTTTGTGGGGTCCTTTTGCTGTGAAGGACTTCGAGCCCTGCCACACTAGCCGCCTGCAGTAGACTGTGCCGAGGCGCGGTGATATGTATGCTGTCTACTGCAGGGAGCTACAAACACCTACAGAGTTGAAGAAGCTGACGGGGAAGGGATGCCTGTGTAAGGGAACGGTAGACAGTGTGGTCGACTTTAAATACCAGCCCAACTGTAAAGGCGTGAAGGAGCAGCATAACCACTCACCTGCAGCGAGGGCTTTTTCCTATAGACGCGGTGAACATATAGCTGATGAGACATGTTTACTGCAAAGTAGAGTCGAGCTCCAGCACCATGGAAAGTCTGTAGGATGTCATCGGAGCGCAGGCAGCGCAAAATCCAATATTAGCACTGTTCAGACTGCATTGTGTACATCTAGGGGCCAAGGAGAGGACTGCAGGGAAAACTGCTTCAGGGTCAGCATTGATGCCAACAAGAATGGGATTGCTGATGCTGTTACGACTCAGCAAAGTGTCTTGAATGCACTAACATCTGTAGGAGCTACAAGAAATGCCCGGAAGAGCAAACGTATTTCACCCTTCACTGAGGCCTGGGTCCTGACAAAGCGAGGACTGCTTTTGCGACTGCGGGACCCATCTACATCGTACATTCGTCTAGCCGCGACTTTAATTACAGCGCTGTTACCCTCATTCATATACTTTCAGTAAGTCAAATTCGCTACCTCTGCAATTTTCGTCATCAAAAACATGACCTGTTTACTTTATAGTACAGGAGTTAAGCAGGCGAAGTTCCAACTGCAGAGGCCAAACATGCTTTTTTGAAGAACAGTGTGCTTGTATTTTTGAAGGATGGGATGGAACCTGGGAGATGCCTGGAATCGTGTCTCCGCATGCTACCAAATCGTATTAACACAGGTACCACCAGGCCCGCCCACGTTCCGCCCAAGGCAGGCCACAATAAAATATGAACTTTCGGTGCTTTCTGTTTTTCTGTTGGCTTTTCTGTTCAGTCTCTCGCATGCCTTTTCAACGTTGCAAGCCTTTTTCCTCAAGCGCGGCCGGTGGCGCAAAGGGAGTATGAGTCAGGTAGGACCACGGTGAATTCTGTATGTAGTTGCACTAGCGACTGAAGAGCTTCATGAAACTCGTTTCAACGGCGCGCATTTTCAATTCATTGGACGTGTAGTTTCCAAGTTTCTTGCATTGCCTAGGATCCAACTGCGTCAGCAGCTAGCTACGCCAAGTGTCACGGGGAAACATGGGACATTCTACTTTGGGTGCGCAGGTGTTATTCGCATGTGGGTGTATTTTATTGGAACGTCGACTAGTGACACTGTATTATTTCTGGTTTTCCCCCTCATTTTTCACTTGTGAGTTTGACCGCCTGGGGTAGGGATGTTTGCAACCCATTCGCAGTACGGCTGCAGTTGTCTAATGAACGTCATGCGATAGGTACGTTGGTTCATTTCATGCGTAAGGCTTTTGCCTCATTTCTGTCCTTAGGATTACATTTTTTATTATGGGTTTGGCTTCCTCGGCCGCCAAATTCTTCCAATCTTTGGGCATCTTGCTACTGTCAGTTCTATCCCTCCAGTCATACGGCTACTTTATTTCTGCCGTTGTGACCGATGTAAGTCAGCAACTTGATAATTCATAAATAAGGTCACCGTTTCGGACCTCCTAATGAGCTGCGCGAGCGCACCTCCCTGTGTTGTTTCTGTCATCTTCATTGCATGACAATTTTTTGCGAGTAGCCTTCCAACAGTCCATCAGCCTAGAGGCTTGAAAACTTTGCAGCCCAAGAACCACTAAGCGACTAGTGGCGCACGAATGGCCGCTTTTCGCCAATTCGTAGACCTCAACAAATAGCTTGCTGGCACTTTTCCCATATATTTTGTCCGGAAGCTGCGTCCCGGAGTATTTCTATGCGTCACATCGTATCTTCGTTCCTGAACAGTACATCTTCATGTGCCCATTCTTTGAAACCAAGACAAAGTCACAATGGTAGAGAAGGAACATTCACCAATTTACTTATCACCGCTGCGCTGCTTCTTTTTCTCCAGGAAGTCGTAGCACTCGCGGTGACGCAGGTCATCCAAGTTGTCCTAGCCCTATTTTCTGGATTCATGACACAGATCGACCAGTTGAGCCCCTTTTTTAGAGTCCTTGCGGTAAGAAAAAAGTCCCAGTTTTTGCACTTCCCTTCCTTCCACGGGGACGTCTTCAGTTTAGTGAAGTGATTTGGCTTCTAGTGGTGCTGCTCCGTTACAGGCGTTATCGCCATTCAAATATGCACTCTCGGCTTTTAGCGTTACGATTCTTGAAAACGAGTACTTCATTGGTGAGGAGGGAGAAAGAGTTTCGGGAGACGCCGTAAGTCCAAGAGGACCCTTCAGCGGGAAAATTTAAGCCAAAGAGAGCTCAACCCCAAAAGAGCTGCATCAGGGGCTTGAATCATTTTCTGTGCTATGTTGTCCACGTAGTTTCTCGAAGGAACATTTGGAATCAAAAGAGAAACATTCGCTTCAGATTTGGGAGCCCTGGTGGGGCTTATCGTCGTGTAAGCTCGGTCATATATTTAGTTTTGTCGATGCAGCGCAGCTCTGTGGATACAGCTTTTACAGAATACAGTCGCGTGCTTTTCTTTTATTCCGCGATACAAACAACACTCCTGGATATCTGCAGGCCCCGCTTGTTAGCCTTAGTGATTATGGAGTGCCTCGCACGGAGAACAAAGGAGAATGCTTGAAGTGAAGTGCAAGCCAAGCTGGCAAGCCAGTCCTCTTTTTGGCAGGCATCGACCTGGTGGCTTCCCGGCACAAGTTTGAAGACTTGACATCCCAATTCGCTTTGGATAGTAGCTTCCTTGACCATCTTTATGCAGCAACAGAGCGACAGACCCGCATTATACGAATCTCAGTTTTTTTGCCTACATCCGACACGCAAATCGTGCTAGCACACTGCTTTCGATATTCCACAACGCATGCTTCTTCTGTGCAGTGTGGGTTTTCTGTAGTTGACATCGTGCGGGCATATTTTCGCCTAAGTCTCGCGGTGTCCAACACGTGAGCTCCCCCAGTTCCTCACTGCTCTTAGCAGTGGCCTCTCAGGAGGCACATTTACTGAACTTCTGTGTTTAGTGGCTGGCAGTCGATGGGAGTGGGAAAGACAAAACCAGAATTTGAAGCAGGTTGTACGAGCCCGCAGTCATACAGAGGAAATGAAGTTTTCCGCATATTCCTTTGCGCATTAGCTGGGTGAAGACCCGTCAGCATCCCAGTTCGCTTTTTCACCAATGGATCTAAGCACGTGGCGTCGACGGGAACCTTGAAGCACCTGCAGACCTGGTACATCCGAAGCACTACAAGCTTCGTAGAGATTTTCATTCTAGGAATTTGCTTGAGCACGGAGATCATACGGAATACATCCAGAACTTTCTGAATTGCGATTCGCACAAGAAGCCGAAATTTTACTTTAACGTAGACAATTCCTTCTACTTCTCTGCATTCATGCGTGCAAACGCTCAAGTGAGGAGTTTATACCGCACATTGGGCTCTTCAAATGGTTGAAACTACGAAAAGAACTTTAACTTCGCCAGCCGCGAAAAAAGCCTCTTTTCTCATCAAGGGCCAGAAGACAGGGCCAGGTGCCTCACTTCAGCCGGTCCAGAAAAATCTTGCATAGCCGTGGGCACCATCAGCCCCCACAGTTACTGGGACCTGATGAGTGGATGATCAGCGCATTTCCTTGGAAATGACTCTACCTGCACCACCCTGTGCCAGCGTCGTCGCCTTATCCGCCGCCCACCATGGTGCAGTTGTCGTACGAAATTGTTTTGTCTATCAGTGTGGTTAAACAGAACGTTTTTACCCTGCACTTCTATGCAGATTTAGGATACCCTTTAAGCTGGCAGTGGCGACAAGGGCCAGACCACTCTGAATACCATGAAAAACCCAACGTCTATTGGCGTATCGCTATTGGCATATCGCTGTATTGGTCTTTGTCAAGTGTGAACCGAAGGTCAGAAAATCTAGCCCAGATCAAGAAGCAACGCTGCTGCGAGTCCATAACTGGAAAGCGGTGCACTTCTGCACATTTCGGCATGCGCACAGGCTACGTATTGAGGAACTAAAATGCTTTAGCACCTATGGATGGTACATTCTCGCTCTTAGGCCAGTCGACGTACACCAAAAAAAGATGAGGAGTTGCTTCTGAAACAAGTGGAAGTGCTTATGGAAAAACTTCCCAGAAAGGTGGTTGAACTGAAGGCAGCATCTTGTGTGTGCAATGCGCTAACTTGCTTGCTGCACTTGCCTATTTCTGAGCAACAATCCGACCTCCTGTTGCGTGTTTTCCCGATAATGACCCGTGGAATTGATTCATTACGACGAAGAAGGTTTGCCGAGACGGAACGGCTGTCGCCTCCACTAAAGTGTGCAATTTGAGCCATATAAGAACTCCTGAGTCGCCAACGCAAAGGATTACGCAGCATCCTCCCGTTTCATACTAACTGCTGAAACATGATGCAGTTTCCTCTTAAATAAAATGGAAAGGACACTATTTGGCACCTCCCCGTCACTACTATTCCTGCTATTCCCTTCGCTAGCATCATTGACCGAAGTCCCAGCAACCTGCCTCTTTGGGAAAGCCTTTCTAATGCCTTTCTGAGTTTATCTTGCTTAAAAATGCCGTATGGAGCCCCCCCGGAACCTCTGACTGTAATCTTTGTAATCTTGCCTTCATAGAAGAGTGCCAAATGCCTCATGGAACTGTTGAACTTAGATCACACGTGTAACTGTCACCGGAATCTGGAAGCACTAAGAATAAACCCGCAGAGAGCAAGGGCGCGGCTTGTACGCATTGTGTGTGTGCTTTCTTGCAGCTCTGAGGTTTTTTTCTCGAATTCTCCCGGTACCTTTCTAAGGAATAAGCGTTTATGACCCATGTATTCAGCTAGGGTTTGGGTTTTCGCGTGATTTAGCGCCTAAAGTGCAAGTTCGTTTTCCCTGTCAGTCGTTGTCGCTGAAGTTCCGAAAATCCCGCGGCTCGCCGACCCACAGGCAGGCGCCTAGCGCTTGGTACCTGGGGTTGAAAGTGCGGAGTTGAGCAGCGCAAACAGCAGGAGAATTGCTTTAAAATAAATTATTCGGTGGGGTAATTCCTGGCAAAACTACTAAACGAGCGCACACTGCCGACTGGGGCTTGCCAGTGGCAGCTTGAGCCGCAGCAGCACAGGAGCTTTAGCTGCTGGGCGAGCGGGAACACGCGAGAGCGCCTCTAAGCAGTTGTCTTCCAATGTTTTAACCCTAGTAAGAAAACCCTAAGCCAGAAATTCTATTTAGGTTGGCTAACCAGCGTTTTGGGGGGAGCGAGGGTTTGTTTTTTTTTGCCTTTCCCTTCTCCGCGGTGGCCGACCCCCCGGCGCCTTGCCTGTGCCACTGGTCTGTTGCCAACGCCCTGCAGAACAAAACCTAGACCCTTCCCTCTCAGTCACAAACCCTTTTTTTAGATTTTAATTCGTGGACAGGAGGTTATTATTCGAGGGAAACGACAGCGGAATCAAGTCACGTCGCAGCGTCGCTTCCCGCAGGCCGCAGTAGGGTTTAGAGTTTAGGGTTTGAGGGTATTTCTCTCTTGCTTTTCAGGCGGAACCCAGCTAAGTCGCTAGCCGTTGACGATGCCTGGCGGTTGCGGAGTGCTTTACTTTGTTGTTAAGCTCTGCCGCCCGGTGGCTTAGGGTTTGGGGCTAGGTTCTAGGGTTTGGAATGAAGAAGAACTATCCGCAAGGTCTTCTCGGGGGCTGGAAGCAACCCCCTCTTTGCGCTTTTTAATCTTTTTATACGATCCGCCTGTCTCGAGGCTTTCTTGCCGCTTTCTGCCGTTTCTTTTAATTCTATTTTAGGTTCCCCGCCGCGGTTACCGCCCTTCCAGGCTCTTATCATTTGGGCTTGAGAACGGGTTTTGTTTGGAGCCACTGGAAACCCTGAAGGCTAAACCCTAAACCCTAAGCCCTAGCTTTATTTCTCTGCTGGCCCTCTCCAATTCCCTTGCTGGGCCAAACTTGGCTGCTGCATTCGGGAAAAGCCGGAACAACAGGTACAAGAGAAGGCGCACATGAAATCAGCATATGCATGCAAAGATATACACAAATGCACGTATTTTTATTTGCGTTCAAATATATATTATATGTGTGTGCACATTCGAGTATGAGAGCAAGTCTATTTGCATGCATTTTCTTTGCCTGTGCATTTCCTGGTCAAGGAAATACATGCCTGCGCGCATGCATGCGGTACATTTCCAGAAAAGTGTGTTTTTGCGCATATCCACACTGTGGGCAGAGTTGCACGGATTTCCGTGCACTGTTTGTTTATTTGTCGTGTTTTTTGCTTCCAAATGCATACATGCAAAGCAGCAAAAATATTTTTGTACAGATGCGAATTTGGACACAAGTCCGGAATCATCTGAAATCTCTTTTTCTGGCTGGAAACGAAGACGTCAGTGAATGAATGACGCGTGCATGCATTTCCAGCTGTACATACACTGACGCCCCGCATGCGCCCAAGTGCAGCTGTTTGAAATACATATTTGCATTTGTGCTTTCCTCTGCTGCTGCAATCGCAGCACAACGGCTCCTTCTGCAGCAAAATGATATCGTCGGCGCTGCAGCGGCTGTCTCCGCTGCAACAGCAGCAAAGTAGCCGCATGTCTCTCTGCTGCGCTGCTGCTAAAGGAATTCTGCTGTCAGCAATTGGAGCTTTTCTTTACTCGTGCACTGGGGTGCTGACAAAGGTGGTTTGTTCGGCCGGGCTCCCCATACTCAACGTAAACCCTAAACCCTAAATCCTAATCCCTAAACACGCCAGGGGGGACCCCAGTCTCATGGCGAACTTTTCGAGACGCGCTTGGAAGAGTCCAGGAGGGGCCAGTTGCTGCTGTTTTTGACGTGGTTGGCTGCTTTTGTTTCGGTGTTGCTGCTGCTGCTGCTGCTGCTGTTGCTGCTGCTGCTGTTGCAGGTCTTGCTTTTTCGGTTTATATTTCAGTCTGTGCTCTGTGTCGTTATTTGTCAAGTCCGCAAAATAAACCCTTTCAAATATCTCCATTACAAAGAACCTCTCGCCAAATTTTTACTCGCCAGAGGGATCATTGCCGTTATCTGCCACGGTCTGCTGCTGCTGTTGCTGCCGCTGCTGCTGCTGTTGCTGTTGCTGCTGCTGGTGTTACTGCTGCTGTTGCTGCTGCTGTGGTTGCTGTGTCGCTGCTGTTGCTGCTGTCAGTGTTGTTGCTGCCGACTAGGCTGTTCGTGTCGCTGCTGCTGTTCGTCCTGTTTCTGCGGGCCGAACTGTCCGTATTGCTGCTGCTGCTGCTGCAGTGGCTGCTGCTGCTGCTGGGTTTTTTATTTTATTTTTAGTTTTTCTTTTTGTCCTTCAGCTCTCTACTATGTTGCTCTCTCGCGCCTGCCTCTGGGAGATGCAGCAGCTGTGGGGCTGTCGGCTACAATTTGGGCCGCTTTTCTTGGGGCTGTAATTCAAAAGGAAGGACTTGGCTGGTATATTGCTGCTGTTGTTCCTGCTGCTGCTGCTGCTGCCGCTGTTTGTGCTGCTGCTGCTGTTTGTGCTGGTGCTGCTGCTGGTGCTGTTTGTGCTGCTGCTATTGGTGCTGTTTGTGCTGCTGCTGCTGTCTGTGCTGGTGCTGCTGTCGGTGCTGTTTGCGCTGCTGTTACTGGCGGTGTTGTTTGTGCTGCTGCTGCTGCTGCTGTCTGTGTTGCTCCTACATTGCTGTGTGTGCTGCCGCTTCTGCTCGTTCCGTTGTTGTGCGTGCTGCTGCTGCTGCTGCTGCTGGTGAGGGAGGGGCGGGCATGTTGAGTTGAAGAGGCACGAAACTGAATGGGGCAACTCGTGCTGCTGGGGGCGGTATTGCTGCTGCTGCTGCTGCTTTTCTGCTGCTGCTGCTGCTGCTGCAGGTTATGGAGTATGGTTTTGGTTTGCTGCCTTGGCATTCTACTCATTGCGAAGCCGGGCCTCATGCACGAGACCCTCGGGGGCGGCAGTAAACCCTAAACCCTAAACCTTAGTCAATAGCACAAGTTAAGCCCTGGATTGTTATTTCAGGAAACATAAACCCTAGCACGTCACGGAGCCACGATGCTGCATCAGGCCAAGAACGAGATTTAGGGTTTAGGGTTTAGGGCTTAGGGTTTAGGGTTTAGGGTTTGTTTGCAGCAATTATCGCCGAGAACTCCAAAAGTGAGATCGCAATGATTGACAACATTACAAAAGGCGGGGCTTTTATCATGCTGGTTGTCGGCGCCTTTCTCCGTAAACCCAAAACCCTAGGCCCCAAACCCTAAACCCTAAGCCCTAAACCCTTAACCCTCATAGGTTGAGCAGGCCTGTCTCCGACCCGATCCTCAAAGAGGAAAGCACTTTCAAAGCGTTGCTTGCAAGCGAGTTGGAACATAGGCTTTAGCCAAAAGGGTCTAGGGTTTAGCGTTTAGGGTTTAGATAACAAATTTCCTATGCAGACTGTAGCCTGTGAAGCTGGGTCGTAGAAGGGGAGTGGAATCCTAGGGTTTCGAATGGGCACACAGGGTTCGGGCGGTTGTATGTGGATTGGGGTCTAGGGTTGAGGGTTTAGGGTTTAGGGTTTAGGGTTTGTGTGGCTGTGGAGGGCAGACGGCGTGTCGTTTGTGCTGGGGCGGCACGTGGCCACAAGGGGGCCCCCTATTCTTTCGGTTTTGTTTATGATGTTTTTTGGTCTTGTTTTCTTTTTGCCTTTGGTGCTGTCCGTTTCTCCATTTACGGCTTCTTTCTTCAAAAGCCTCGAGCCTGCCGAATGGACAGCCCTCATCCGTAAACCCTAAACACTAAACCCTCGCTTCCACGCCCCCTCCGGGGCAGCACGCGCAGGACTCTGTATACCCTCGCCCGCTGAACTCCCTCGAGTTCTTGCTGCTTGCACGTCTTCAGCTGCCAGGTCGACAGACTCAAACCCCTAAACTCTAAACCCTAAAACCTAAACCCTAAACCCTAATGGTTTACGCTTTTTCGCAGTGCTTCCCTGTCTGGGTCTGGGGGCGCAGCTGTGCCTCATAAGCGCTCTAGAGTTTGAGTCTGCTGCAACAATCGCCATTGTCCAAAACCTGGATGCTGTCTTCAGCTACTCCTTCCAAGTAAACCCTAAACCCTAAACACTAAACCCTAAACCCTAAACCCTCGATGCGGTCCCGTGGCGTTGCTCCGCAGTGGATATTTGGTTCCAAGGCCTAAACCCTACTCCCTGGCAGCTCAACTCGTGCGGAGCCAACCGGCTCCAAAACCCCAAATCCTAGCTCCAAAACCCTAAGCCCTAAACCCTAACACTAACCTTGGGAGCTGCTGCTGCGTGAATGCGAGCAGCTGATCATTGGCGAGGGTTTCAATGTAGCCTCCTTGTGTGGGGCTGGCTTGATCGTCTTTTCTGCAATTGTTCTCGCCGTTTTTACCATTAAAAGCTGGATGCAAAGAGAGAAGCAGGCCGCTGCTGCTGCCGCTGCTGCTGCTGCTGCGCTTGCTGCTGCCGAAGCTGGCGAGCTGCAAGACGTGCTTTCCACCCCGCCGCAGGTGGGTGCTGCAGCAGGAGCCGCTGCTGCCTCTGCTGCTGAAGACGGAGCAGTAGCAGAAGCAGCAGCAGCTGAAGCAGCAGCTGCAGCAGCAGCAACAGAAGCAGCAGCAACTGCGGAAACCAGCAGCAGCATCTTTGCACTCAAAGTAGCCGTTGCAATGCAGCAGCAGTTGGTGCAAGCAGAACAGCGAGTACAGGGAGCTTCCTTGGTATCTCCCAGCAGCAGCAGCAGCAGCAGCAGCGGCAGCAGCAGCAAACAAAAAGTAGACAGCAGCGCAAAACTGTACCCTCCTGCTGTTACAAATGAAACAGTAAACACAGCAGCGAGCGACAGCGAGCTCAGCGGCCTCGAGAAAGTAAACCCTAAACCCTAAACCCTCAATGCTAGACCATTGGGGGAGGGTGTGGGGTCTGCAGCAGCAGAGCCGCAGAAACTGGCAAGCAGCCGCAGCAGCAGCAGCAGCAAAGTATTGCATCCCGTAGAGTAGTTTGGTGCAACACAATAAACAGAACAACGAAAACAGCAGCAACACGGCTAGCAGCAATTGCTACTTGTGCTGCAGCAGTAGCTGCTGCTTGTACCGCAGCAGCCACCGCTGCGTCAACAATTTATTAGTTGCTTTTGTTGCCTTGCAAGCTGCGAACCTTTGGCGACATCGTGCTGCTGCTGCTGCTGCTGCACAGCAGCAGCAGTAGCTGCAGCAGTGGCGCTGTGACGGCGCCTCTGGCCGTTACAGCAGCAGGAACTGCTTATAGAACCGCACAGCAGCAGCAGCAGCAGCTCCTGCTGCACGACTTGCTGCTCTGATGCTGGGGAACTTCCCCAGAAACAGAATTACTAAGCGGAGGCTCCGACCAGCTGTTCTGCTGCTGCTGCTGCTGTAGATTCTGCTGCTGCTCTAGATGCTGCTGCTGCGTTAGGTGCTGCTGCTGCTGCATTGCGCCTGCTGCAGCTGCTGCTGTAGTCCTGTAGCGCGGCGGATGCTGCTGCAGCTGCGTCAGCAGTAGCAGCTGCTGCAGCTGCAGTAGCAGCGGCAGCAGCAACTGCTACCGTTGACGCAGCTGCCTACGCAGCGCCACCAGTTCCAGTTGTTGCTGCTCTAGCAGCTGCTTTTGCTGCTGAATGACCTGCTGCTGCTGCTGCAGCCGCTCCTCTAGTTGCTGCTGGTGCGCCTCCTTGCTGCTGCTGCTGCTCCTGCTGCTGCTCCTGCTGCGGCTAACTAGCCGCTGCAGACGCGAGATAGCATGCAGCAGCTTCATCCAATCAACAACTGCTTCCTTCATTAAGATGTCTCCTTTGTACCTGCAGCACAATGTGAGCGCCTAGGGTTTAGGGTTTGGCGCTTCCCATGCTGCTGCTGCTGCTGCTGCTGCTGGGCTGTTAGTCTCCCGTTTCTTCTGCCGCGGGTGCGCAGCAGCGGCAGCAGCACCACCGTAAAACCAACAGCGGCGACCAGCAGCAGCAAGAGAGCAGCAGCAGCAACACCATACAAAAATAGCAGCAGCAGCAGCAGCAGCAGCAAGAGGGTGCAGAGGGTGCAGCAGCAGCAGCAAAAGCGTTTTCATTTTTCCTGCAGCTCCTACCTTGTCGCTCGGGGATGCAGAGACAGATCTTCCTGGTCGTCCCAAATCCCCCAGTACCGCTGCTGCTTCTGCTGCTGCTGCTGCTGCTGCTGTTGCTGCTGCTGCTGTGGCTGCTGCTGCTGCTGAGTCGGGCGTATCGGCTGTGGGGTGAAGTAGAGAAGAGCAGGAAAGGCAGAAACACCGAGGCTGCGGCACAGGGACCTGGCATCCTGCTGCTGCTGCTGCTGCTGCACTTGCTGCTGCTGCTGCTGCTGCTGCTGCTGCGCGCAGTCAAATGCTGCTGTCAGCAGCTTGGGGGGCTGCGTCTTGTCTCTTTTTTGAAAAAGAGATAAAGACAAAGACAACAAAGAAAGAGACCCTCGCTGGCTCTGCTGAAACGCGAGAGCCGCTTGCCGCCACGTTTGCAGCAGCAACCTGCGCGCCCAAACCCTAAACCCTAAACCCTAAACCCTGAACCCTTAACCCTGAGCCCTAAACCCTGAACCCCAAACCCTGAACCCTGATCCCTAAACCCTAAACCCTTAACTAGACCCTAAACCCTAAACCCTGGAGTCTACAAGTAAACGAGGCAGCAGAGGTAAGCCAAGAGTGCAAGAGAGGCTTGGAAGTAACTTTTTCCCTTCTAAACCCCAAACCCTAAACCCTCTGCTTAAGATGCTGCCAGGGGCTATTGATTAGGGTCTAGGGTTTGAGTATTACGTGCTGCTTGAGTCCCATGAGGTGAACAGCAGCACCGCAGCCTCTTGGCTGCTGCTGCTGCTGCTGCTGCTGATGGCTTGGAGCTCTTCAACGCGCAGCAGCTGGACAACATCTGCACGCGCACGCAGCAGCAGCAAAAGTGGAGAGCAGCAGCTGCACTAGCAGCAGCAGCAGCAGTTGAGAGGCGGCAGCAGCAGCAGCAGCTCCGGCAGCTGCCTGCATGAGCAGCAGCAGCAGCAGCGCTAGTTATGGCAGTATCCGCAGTAAAACAGCAGCCGTAACAACAGCAGCACTTGTAGCAACAAAAACATCGGCGGCGGCTGCGGCGGCAGCAACAGCAGCGAAAGCACTTGCAGCAGCAGCAGCAAAAACAGGAAGTGGCAGGGACAGCAGCAGCAGCAAAAGTAGCTACCTCCCTCATCTTTGGCTTCAAGCGTTCCTCGAGGGGTCCTGCGGCACCCCAATTCTAGAAATCCGAGGGCCCCCCAGCACTGCAGCAGCAGTGTGAGAACCACCAGAAGTCCCATAGCCAAACCCTAAACCCTAAACCCTAAACCCTAAGCCATAGCAAATAAAAATCGAATTTCTGATGGACTAATAAAAGAAGAATTGCAATTACAGATATAAGTCAAACAAGACAAAACGATTCCAAAGGAGCTGCTGGGGGCCCCCGGGGCCCCTGCGGGCCCCTGGGGGCCCCGGGGGACCCCAGGGGCCCCACTTACAGATTAACCTAGTACAAAAGAATGCCTTGAATCAAAACCCTTAGACTCTAGATCCTAAGTTATGTAATAAATGCCGTTTTAAGTGTTATTTGGGTATAATTTCACGCCGATCAGAGTGACGGAACCCTGAACCCTAAACCCTAAACCCTGAACCCTAAACCCTAAACCCTGAACCCTAAACCCCAAGAAGCACAAGATCTGAACTCCAGTGCCTGAGCATTCAGCGCCAAACCGCTGCAGCTGTGCTGCCTCCATGGCCCTGCTGCAGCGTCTGCTGCAGCAAAACTCTGCTGCAGCAAAACTCTGCTGCAGCGTCTGCGGCAGCAGCTGCAGCGTCTGCTGCAGCAAAGCTCTTCTGCCCCCTTTGAACTTCAGACAGCGAAATATTGAAGTTTAATTATTTTATTTTCAAAAACTCTTTCTTATCTTCTCCAGCAGCCAAAAGGCACTTCAAACATTTCTTCATAAAGCTGCATTATACTTGACGTCTACGGGGCCCCAATGGCCTCTGCAACAAGGGCTAACTTTGCCTTATGATGGCTTTGGAAGACTTCACTTAGTGACAGTGAAGTATTATATTTCATCTTCCTTTAAATTTGGCAAAGTTTTCAAAGTTATTTCTCTCTTTTTACTAAAAAGCTGACCAAAAGAATAGCTAATTTCTTGATGTTTGTCTGTGTCTTTCCAGGAAACAAAAGAAATGCAAGACACTATTTTAAAGAAATGCCAAAACTAAAGCCCTAAAGTAAAAGCAAATGCCCTACAGCTCCACAGGCCCTAGCGGCACGCTCTAGCTGCGCATTCGCAGCAAGCCTTGCTGCTGCAAGCAGCACAGTCAAAGTTGAAGCTGTAAAAAATCTCTTAAGTTTAAGTTTGTTCTGCAATTTGTGAAAATAAACAAAAAGGGCTTACTAGACTCGCCTTATAGGGAAGGAAAGGGAAGACCAAAACGCCCCATTACCAGTGAGAGGACCCACATAGAACTCTGAAATCGTTTTCTTTGAAAACAGATTCTCGAAACTTAGTTCGAAAAATTAAATTGTTCTAGTTTCCAAACCAGTACCTTCTGCAGCATGCTGCGAACGGCGACAAATAAGGGCCGCAGCCGCGCTGAGCGCACACGGCGTTTACTGGGTTTTCCTCCCGCAGAAGTTAATATTCTTTTTGAAATCTTTTTTGTCGAAATAAAACAGGACTTCATAACCAGAAACCCTTGTGGGCCACTCTTTGGCAGCTTTTTGCTGAAGCCAGTGCTTTTTCTTTCTGAATAAGAGCCATATAAGGCACTTTTGACTTAAGCCGTCCTGCTCGTGTTTTTAAGGACAGTTCTCTAGAGTTATTCCAAAATGGAATTTAGACTAATTACAGTGGCATCTAAGGATATAAAACATCTTTAGCTGCTGCCCTTAATAACGGCTCGCCATGCAACCACGGATCAAGTACCTCTAGGCCCCGGCAACAGATTGAGGGAGACAGCCACCACGCAGCCACCCCGCTAGTAGCCTTTTCAAAAGGTTTTTAATTTCATTATTTTTTAAAGAAAAGAACTTTCCTGCAGGAGAAGAAATAGGCCTTCTGTGATGGCCTCTGTCTGGGGGAACCTGGAGTGCGCAGCGCTCCTTGTAGCCCAGAAATATCCCTCAGGCTCATACAGTTCAAAACGTTGAAAGTAAAAAACAATTCGGAAGTTATTATCATTTAATGGGCTTTACTGACAGGGAAAGCTGGCCAGTGGAGCTCTGCAGGTAGGAAAGAACTGCTGTGTCTTTGGGAATTTGGCCAAGAAGGATGTTTTCTTAACTCTTTTAATGTTTTAGAAATGACTTCTGTGAGCTGTGACAAGTGTAGGCATCCGTAACCAGAAGCAGAAAGACCAAAAAGCAAGAAAGTGGCAGCCCCGAGTTTCGCTCACTTAAAAGACCGCCATGGGGTCGACCGGGCTTTGGGCAACAGGCAAAAAATGTTCAGTTTTTGCAAAAAGCTCAAAAAGACAAAAGTAGGTGGACCATCTGGGTTCTCGGAGATCCCAGGGAACCTCCAAAAGGCCCCAGGGGGCTTCCTTGCTGGGGGCATGCATGCAGCTGCAAAACCACGGGGCTCTTAAGGACTTTTTGAAATCTTCTCAAGGAAGTTTGGAGGCTTACTGCGCTCTGCGCTGCCTTGGAGTCAGTGTAGCTTCATATTTTACATTCCCGCCAAGAAAAAGTACTTCTGGACTTGGGCTCTCAAGCAAGTCTTGGGACCCTCTCCTTGTTGGGCCTGCAGAAAGTCTCCTAAGCCTGCAGCTTAAAGATTGCTTTTTGCTGCAGCACTGCTGCTGTAAAGCACTGCAGCTGAAGTTGAGTCTGTCTCTGCTGCTGCCGCCGTATGCCTCCTTCAACTGGATAACTAAAAAGACAATTAACAGAAAAAGAGGCCCTTTTCTGTGCGGCCCCAGGAAAAAAGACTTTGCTGCTTTTGTGCCTTTGGCGAGAAAATAGAGAAGTTAAAGCTCCCCGAAGTGACCCAGGAAAAGAATCGAAAATGAAGACAATCTAGTTAAGAAGACGTCTAGAAGACTTGAAGGGAGATTCAAGAAGAATTGAAGAAGCACAGAGAGAGGACCTCGGGATTCATCAGAGATCTCTACATTTGCAAAAAGCCCCAAAAACCTCACTCGCCGCATGCAGAACTCATGCATTCCTGCTGCTGCCACTGACAGCCACACGCTGCAGCAGCAGGAGGCCCAGCAGCAGCAAATGGGGGAATTTTTGTGACTTTTCAGAGAAGAGACAGCAGCAAAAAGGAGACTGGAGATTCAGAGAGTTGCCGCGGCAAAGATGCAGCAAAAGACAAGCCAGGAACAAGCAACAAGGCAGTGTTGCCAGCAGCAGCAAAAGAGCTTTTAATTTCCTTTTTTTACTGCTTCCTTCCAGGGTGCCTCTGACCGAAGCACAATTTCTCTCTTTGTTGGCGAAGTCCAAAGGCTTCCTCGGTGCCAAATCTAAAAGGGAAATACAAATAGCAGCAGCAGTAGGTGCTGCGTGGCTAGCTACCTAGCTAGCTAGTTCAGCTGGAGTGGACACTTAGCTGGCTAGGCAGCTAGCCAGTTAGCTCAGTGGCAAAAGCTGCCCAGCTAGCTGGCTACGCAGTCACTTCCATTCGCCCAGATCGCGAGCTCGCTAGCTAGCCAGTCAAATAGATCTGGCTAGGTCTCAATGGAAAGCATTCGGCTAGCCATTTGCTGCCGCGGCAGCAGCTAGCTATGCGAGCAGCTAGCCAGCTACTCTGGTAGCCAGCTAGCTGGTCAGGTAGCCAGATTGCTCGTCAGATAGTTAGCTAGCTCTTCCGGTAGCTAGCTAGCTCGTCAGGTAGCTAGCCAGCTAGCTAGCTAGCTGCCCGTGTAGCCGGCTAGGTAAGAACCACCCCAGAGGCTAGCTAGCTGCAGTGTTCCTCTAAAGACAAAACCCCAACTTTTCATTTTCGATTTTTGTTAAGAAGACAAACTAAGCAGCAGCGCCTTCAAGAGAGAAGGCCAAAAGCCAAGAAGGCCAATGAGGGGTTTCCGGGGGCCGCATGCACTGGGGTTCCCGAAAGCTAGGGGAACATAAACATAGCTCTTCACGAACTGCTGCTGCTGCTGCTGCTGCTGCAGAGGAATTAGTTGGTGTTGCAGCAGCTGGCGATCGGTGCTGCTGTCTCGGGGCTTCTCTGGGCTTGTGGGGCTGGAGGCGAAACAATGTGAAGTTAAACCTTTTCCTGTTCTGTCGAATGAGGCAAGAACTAGTTGTAAAGGGTGAGGTGTACATACACCTGAAGCTGGCCAGACACTGGAAGGACAGCGGGCGAAAGCGGTTGCGGCGGCCAATTCGGGCCGCAGACTTGTGTCTGGCGCATCATTTCATTAATTTAATGTTTTAAAGAACTTATTTAATTCAGTTGGCCTCGGATTCTGTCTAAACAGAAGCTAGCAGGACTGCTGCTGGCAGCAGCGGTGGCGCTGCGGGGTTGCGGGAGGCTCGGGGTGGTTTGCAGGTCTTAGGGTTTGTTGAGGGTTTAAAATGCGAAATAAATGCACAAAAGTCCGTCGAGTGTACAGACAGGTCGCAGCAGCAGCAGCAGCAGCAGCAGCAGCAAACCTACAGCCTCCCTCAGGTGTCACTACACCCCAAAGCCAAAGCCATCCCCTGGCTCTCTCTTGCCTCTTCTTCTCTTTTAGAGGCGCCTTTGCGTTAAAGTTCTAGTTCGGGGCCGCGGTTTAGGCTCAGGGTTTAGGGTTTAGGGTTTAGGGTTTCCACTTGCCCCAGCGCCAGGTGTACGTACAGCAAACCCTAGACGGTGGGGCGACGAGACTCCCAACTCTCTCACTAGCGACCAACAACAGCTGTTTTATGTTTCTTTTTGCATCTAAGTTAGGGTTTAGGGTTTAGGGTTCGGGGTTTGGGGTTGGCTTCGCTGGAGGCCAGCTGCTCCCAGGTCACAGGGTCGCAAACTGCGAGGGTTTAGGGTTTAGGGTTTAGGGTTTAGGGTTTGCATGCACTCTCCCTCTCGTAATGGCTGCTGCCCCCCACCTACCAGAAGATCTGCCACCCGCAGCAGCAGCAGACAAGCCAAACCCTTGGGGCCCCAGACCTGGGGGCCCCCTGCGGGAGCGTGACTGACAGCAGCAGCAGCACAAGCAGCAGCAGCCGCAGCAGCATCTCAAACAGCTGCAGCAACCTCAGGCAGAAGTACTCGGCGAAGACCCCGGAAGCAGCAGCAGCTGCAGCCGCAGCACCAACAGGAGCAGCAGCAGCAGCAGCAGTCGCAGCAGCAGCAGCAGCTCGCTTCTCACTTTGCTGCAGCAGGCAGCTGTTGCTTCGGGGCTTCTGTGATGGGGTGTGTTTCCCCTGGTTGCGGAGCGCTAAACCCTAAACCCTAAACCCTAAACCCTCGGTGGTGTAAAGGGTTTAGGGTCATGAGAACAAGCCACCGGATTTCCTCAGCAGCAGCGATTGCAGCAGAGTCTGCTGCTGCTGCTGCAACTCCCTCGCGAGCAGCAGCAGCAGCAGCAGCAGCAGCACGCTTTGGCCGCACAGGGCCTCCACGCTCAGCAGCTCCTTCTCTTCCTCCTCCCCGCAGAAACGGCAACAGCAGCAGCAGCAGCAGCAGCAGCAGCAGCGTCTCGTTGAAGACTGTGCGTGCTGCTCCTGCTAGCAAGTCTCCTGCATTTAAAGTGGGACAGACACGAGCAGCAGCAGCAGCAGCAGCAGCAGTAGCAGCAGCGGCAGCAGCTGCTGCAGCCGCAGCGCCAGCAGCAGAAGCGACTCTGCAGCAGCGCAGCAGCAGCAGACTGCATGGCCTGCTTACTGAAGCCCACGGCTCCCCAACCTGCGGCGGCAGCAGCAGCAGCAGCAGCATGAGCAGCAAGGGCGAGTTCAATGCAGCTCTGCAGCAGCTCTCGCATTCGCTTAATGCTGATGCCCCTGCAGCAGCAGCTGCAGCAGAAGCAGCAGCAGAAGCAGCAACAGCAGCAGCAAGGGGAGATTCACCGGTCTCTCGAGAAGAGCAGCAGCAAATGAGTGTGGACAACAGCCATGACTTGTTCGGTGACTCAGCTGCAGCAGCAGACACAGCAGCAGCAGCAGCAGCAGATGCGGATGCAGCATCAGTTGCTGCAGCAGACACAGCCACGGAAGCGGCAGCAGATGGGGCAACCGAAGCAACAACAGACGCAGCAGCAGACACAGCAACAGAGGCTGCAGCAGACACTGCAACGGAAGCAGCAGCAGACACAGCAACAGAAGCAGCAGCAGACACAGCAACAGAAGCAGCAGCAGACACAGCAACGGAAGCAGCAGCAGATGGGACAGAAGCAGATTTAGACACAGAGGAAGCAACATACCAGGAGACCCTGGACAGCGACCCCGAAGCAGCAGCAGCAGAGCAGCAGCAGCAGCAGCAGCAGCAGCAGCGCAGGCTGTCTTCCAGGCGCCGCCAGGGCACTCCCGTGGCAGTAGCCCGCAGCAGCAGCCGCAGCAGCAGGGGCTCTTCGGCCCGCAGCTCAGCAGCAGCAGCAGCAGCAAAAGGAGACAGAGACACTGCATCAGACGGCTGTGGGGCCCCACACGAGGCCCCAGCTTCCTCGAGAGGCAACGCCGACCTTGTGGCCCTCAACAATGCAGACCGAGGTGAGTCTGCTGCTGCTGCTGCTGCTGCTGCTGCTGCTGCTGCTGCTGCTGCCGCTGCTGCTGCTGCTGCTGCTGCGGCTGCTGCTGCTGCTGCACCTGCGGCTGCTGCATG
>NW_013543334.1:242283-245924 GCF_000499545.2 Eimeria tenella | reverse complement strand
TGCTGCTGCTGCTGCTGCTGCTGCTGCTGCTTCAGCCATGCTCTGCTTGCTGGTTCCTGAGTGCCTCCCGTTGCGGCGTCTGTGCCGCCGCCCTCGCGGGTGCTCAACTGCAACCGCCGCCACTGGTGTTGCTGCTGCTGCTGCTGCTGCTGCTGCTGCTGCTGCAGAGAAGCACCCGGAGTGGTACAGCGGGCCCGTGGGGCCCTGCGAAGCCACTCACCGCCTTTTGTGTTGGTGGAGGTTTAGGCCGACAGGGAAGCACCAGCCGGGGCTGGTAATTCGGGACCTCGAGTCCGAGGTTGAAGCCAGTAAACCCTAAACCCTAAACCCTAAACCCTAGACCCTATGCCGAGCCCTCCCCGCCCGCGCGGAGGCCCTTCCGCTGCTGCTGCCGCTCTCGGAAACCCCAAGTCAGGGTTTGCGCCCCACAGCTGTCCGCGCCACACCCTGGGCTAGAGCTTAGGGTTTAGGGTTTAGGGTTTAGGGTTTAGGGTTTGTGACGCAGAACGAATGACCCCCAGCGTCAGAGACGCTTTGGCTGCGGGAGTGGCAGGAAGAGGGCCTCAGGGTCGCCCCGGGGGGCCCCCCATGGGGCCTCGGATATTGTGGTGGTGATGAGTCTGGAGGATTTGAAATACTCTTTGTGCAATTGGACCACTACTAGACCACTGGTCTGCGAAGATTAAAAAGATAAAAAAAGATATTTTAGTTGTTTTAAGAAGCGATTAAAAAGATTAAAAAAGATATAAAAGAAGATTAAAAGGGTGTTAGAAAGAAATTAGAAAAGTGCTAAAAGGAAATGGAAAAAATTGATAAAAGAGGCAAAAAAGAAAGAACTAAGAGAAACAAAGAAAAATATTCAAAAAATAATGAATAAAAAGAGACGGAGGATTAAAGAATATAAAATAAATTGTAAAATGAAAGGCAGTTTTACTAGCAAATATATAAAACTAAATAGATGAAAGATAATATTAGGAAAAGGTGAATCAGAGAATATAAACGCCAGAAATCAATTAGAATAAAAATTAAGTTAGAACATAATAAATTCGATAGTGAATAAATCAAGATAGTTATAAACTAAATAAATAAATAATTAATTAATTGATTTAAAAATAAATAAATAACACAGGTAGTTAAGCAGGGGGACAGTTTAAATAAATAAGGGGAAATGTGGGAAAATGAGTGAAAATATAAGTAGATAAAAATAAGTAGAAAAATAGATAAACAAATAAATAAATTAATTAATTAAATAAGTAAATATTTAATAAACATTTAATGAAAGGGGAAAGAATAGAAGACAATAAGAATAGTGACAAATGAGTATTTAAAAACCGAAATAAATAAAAAAAAATAATGGAAGGCAATTATTAAAGAAGAAATGTAAGTAAAAGAGAAATAAATGAGGAGACAGTTAAATAAGAGGAAAAAAAAGAAATAAAAAGAAATTAAAAAGTAAAAAGAAATAAAAGAAAGAAATAAATTTGCAGACAAATAAAAGAAAAAAGAAATGAGGAAGAAACGAATATAGGACTTTGAAGACTTTTGAAAATATTTTAAAAATAGTTTTAAAATACTTTTTGAAATAATTTAAAAAAAATTTCGAAACTGTTTTAAAAAATACTTTTAAAGTACTTTTAAAATACTTTAAGGAACGGTTTTAAAGTATTTCGAAGAACTTAAAAAAAAATTTTCAAATACTTTAAAAAATCTTTTTAAATGTTAAAAAGTGTTATGGAAATACTCCTGTGTGTCTTTCTACTTTTCTGTTTGTTTATTTTTTTTCTTTTATTTATTTTGTAGTTATTTATTTGTCTTTTTTCTTTTCATTTATTTATTTTTGTGTTCGCTTTTTATTCGTCTTTCTATTTTTCAACCTGCCTTTTTTGTTTTTATTTATTTATTTATTTATTCGTCCTTCTGCTAATCTGTTCATTTGTCTTATGAATTTATTTGTCTTTTTATTTATTCATTTATCTATCTATCTTTTTACTCATTCTTTCGTCTTTTATTTGTTTATTTATTTTTCTGTCTGTTTATTTATTTATTCATTTGTTTTCTTGTTTCCTCATTTTCTGTCTTTCTACTTGTTTTTGTCCCTGTGCGCTGCAAGCCTAGGGTTTAGGGTTTAGGGTTTAGGGTTTAGGGTTTAGTACTTGGGGTTCAGATTTTAGGGTTTACACTTTAGAGTTTAGGCTTTAGAGCATAGCATTTAGGACTAAGCATTTCCGGTTAAGGGTCTAGGGTTTAGGCTTTAGGATTTAGGCTTTAGGCCTTAGTGTTTAGGGTTTAGGGTTTAGGGTTTAGGGTTTAGGGTTTAGGGTTTGTGTGCAGCCTTTTCCCGCGGGAGCTCAGCAGGCGCGTTTGGAAAAAGCTGCAGGTTATTCTTTAAAAGCTTTAAATGCATTGGCAAGGGCCAAGAAGATACTTCAACTCCGAGAAAAATACAAAGGTTTGTTGCTGCTGCTGCTGCTGCTGCTGCTGCTGTTTTGCTGCTGCAGCACCAGTAGTTCCTGCTGCCGCGTTTGCTGCTGCTGCTGTTTCCCTCGCTGCTGCTCGCGCAGCAGCGCGCCCCCCTCCCCTGCCACCCCCGCAGCAGCCGCAGCAGCAGCAGCAGCAGCAGCAGCAGCAGCAAGTTTGGGATTTTGCATGCAGACATGAAGCACGCATGTCCAGAGGCTTTGGAAAATCAGCTGCTGGACACTTTGGCCAGAGAGCACATAAAGCCCACGCGCAACATTGTGAAGCATCTTTTCTCAGTCAGAATTTATTTTTTTCCCCTTTTTTCCCCTTTTTTGAAGCTTTTCTCTCCGTTTTTTCGACTGCTTTTGTCTCCTTTTTAACTCCTTTTTATTTCCTTTTTAGTTCCCTTTTAATTAATTCCTTTTTATTTCCTTTTTATGTTCATTTTTGTTTTCTCTCTTTTGGCGTTTTTTGGACTTTTTTGGACTCTTTTTGGACTTTTAGTTGGTCTTTGTTTGTCCTTTTTTTGTGTTTTTATTTGTCTTTTATTTTCTTTTTATTTATTTTTAAAATTATCTTTCAATTACTTTTTATTTATCTTTCAATTCTCATTTTATTTATCTTGCATTTATCTTTTGCTTATCTTTTATTTATCGTTTATTTATCTTTTAATTGTGTCTTTAGGTCTCTTCTTAGTTGTCTCGTTTTATCCTTTTTATTTATGTAATTGCCTCCTCTTATTTTTCATTTTATTTATTTAATTTTCAAATTTATTTTTGCTTATTTAATTTTCTCTTTTTATTTATTTTTGTTTATTTTATTGTCTCCCTTTACGCGCTTTTTGCTTCTTCATTCCCCGTTGCTTTGTCTTCTCTTCGTTTCGTAAATTGCTGCTGCTGCTGCTGCTGTTGCTGCTGCTGCTGCTGTTGCAGCTGTTGCTGATCTTGATTTGTGTTTTTTGTTCGGTTTCTTCAGGTATCGGCAGACACAATAATTCAAAGCTACACTACTATGCCTCCAGGCAAGGGCTTAGGGTTTAGGGTTTAGGGTTTAGGGTTTAGGGTTTAGGGTTTAGGGCGGGTTTGGCTGTGGAGAAGGCCGGACTGACGGTTTGTGTGTGGGCTCGAGGGTTTAGGGTTTAGAGAGGCTCTGTGTGTCCAGGGTTAAGGGTAGAGGGTTCA
>NW_013543334.1:238988-242183 GCF_000499545.2 Eimeria tenella | reverse complement strand
TTGCCGCGGCGGACTGTTCCTTGCGGAAGGGGAGGAGGCGCTGCTGCTGCTGCTGTGCTGCTGGTGCGAGTTTGCTGCTGCTGCTGCTGCTGGGCCGAGATCCCGTGCTGCTTCTGTCGCCGCTGCTGCAGCTGCTGCGCGGTGCTCCTCCCCCTCGCTCCTCTCGCGTTCGCCGCTGCCGCTGCTGCTGCTGTTGCTGCTGCTGCTGCAGCAGCATTTAAGGTGTCTCCTCTTTTATTCTCAGGCTCAGGGAGCTGCTCAGTTCGTTTTGAAATGGGATATTCAGTTTGCTTCTGCTTGGGGCTGCTGTATGGCCGGCTGAACCCCAACCAGCTTCCTTTGTATGCTGCTGCTCCGCAGCAGCAGCAGCAGCAGCAGAAGCAGCAGCAGCAGCAGCAGAAAAAGAGGAAGAGACAGCGGTTCCGCTGTGCCCCCTGGATCGGACTCGTGACGCGAGAGCAAGTTGCTATCCGCAGGAGACAGGCTGAGATTCAGCAGCAGCAGCAGCAGCAGCAGCAGCAGCAGCCGTCTTGCGGCGCTGCAGATTGCATCTGCACTGCTGCTGGTCCTGCTGCTGCTGCTGCTGCACCTCAAGGCCCAGTGGGCGGCGAGTCGCTGCCCACTGCGGACTCTTGCGGCCACGGCGACAGCAGCAGCAGCAGCAGCAGCATACCTGCTGCAGCAGCAACAGTTGCTCCTGCTGCTGCCGGGGAACCTAGTGCCGCAGCAACGAGCGGCAGCTTCGGGCCTCCGTCAGGCTCAGCAACAACAACGGCAGCAGCAGCAGCAGCAGCAGCAGCAAACGACGCAGACTGGGAACCCCCCTGGCCTGCTTCTCCCGGAGCTGAGCCTTCTGTCCCTTTGAATTTGTGTCTCCTCACAATTCACTGCAGCTGCGACGACGAAGACTTTCTCCTTAGAGTCTCCTTGGACAAGGTACCTGCTGCTGCTGCTGCTGTCTTTGCTGCTGCTGCTGTCCTTGCTGCTGCTGTCTTTGCTGCTGCCGCTGCTGCGCTTGCTGCTGCCGTCGTTCCTGCTGCTGCTGCTGCTACCCATGCTGCTGCTGCTGCTGCTGCTGCTTGCAGGTGAGCGATGACCTGCCGTCTCTGTCGGAACTCGAGCGCTGCTACACAATTCACGGAGAAAGATTTTCTTTGTCAGCTTTGGACAGAAAGTTGTCGAATTTGCAAGAAATAGAGACGCAAAGCAAGCAGCTGCTGCTGCTGCTGCAGGCCGCCCACAGCAGCAGCAGCAGCAGAGCAGCAGCCGAAAAACGCCTCGTCAGCAAAGGCGGCAGACACCTCGTCCTCGCCAGGGTCCCCACGCGGCACTTGCCCACGCTCTCCAGCAGCAGCAGCAGCAGCAGCAGCAGCAGCGGCAGCAGCAGCGGCGGCGGGGGAGATGCGGCGGACCCAGCGCAAAGTCGGGTGCATTCGGAAGACCAACTCCAGCAGCAGCAGCAGCAGCAGCAGCTGCCCCCCGCCGCAGGTGTGACGGGCGCAGGGGGTGGCAGCAGCGCTGCTGCCGACAGCAGCAGCAGCAGCAGCAGCAGCAGCAGCTCTTACGGGGACTTTGTGGACCGGAGCGAGCTGCGCTTTGACTGGCAGCTGCGGGGAGTTGCTGCGCGGCTGGAAGCAGAAAAGAGACAAAGCGGCGAAGGTGCAGCAGCAGCAGCAGCAGCAGCAACTTTGTCTCTTTCCCAAACTTATGATAATCTCTTTCTGCTGCTGCAGTCTGTTAACAGCCATGTCCTCAGGGCCAAAGCAGCACACCTGAGCTGCCAGCTGCGCTGCATTGAAAGAGATGCCATTAACACCAAAAACAAGTTGCTGCTAAACCAGCAGCAGCAGCAGCAGCAGCAGCAGCGCGGGGAAGGGGCGGGCGAGGTAGGGGCTGCAGAGGAAACGGCGCAACAGCAGCAGCTAAAGCGCGAGCAGCAGCAGCTGCAGCAGCAAGCCAGCCGGCAGCTGGAGCTGCTGCAGCAGGGGAGAGCCCTAGTCAAAATGTATGCAGCAGAAGAGCAGCAGCAGCAGCAGCTGCTGCTGCTGTGGAGGGAGGTTTTTATGGCTCTTGTGCATCTGCCCCCGGGCACTCCGCCAAACCCTCACATCCGCAACGGCAGGCGGCTGCAGCAGCTCTTCTAGCGCTGCTGCTGCTGCTGCTGCAGCAGCAGCAGCAGCAGCAGCAAACTGCATGCGGTTTTGTTGGTGCCGTTCGGCAAGGCCAAGGGCCTGCGCCGCCGCGCTCGGGCCTCAGGTGTACGTACACCTGAGAGCAACAGGAAGCAGCAAACACCTGCAGCAGCTGTGGGGTGTCTGGGATCGTTGGGATCGCTCGAGCCCAGCGATCCCAGTGCTGCAGCAGAGGGAGGGGCCCCCAGGGACCCCACAAGCCGCCCCTGCCCGCGCTGTTTCGCATGCAGGGCATGCATGCGCGGCTGCTGCAGCAGCAGCAGCAGCTGCTGCTGCTGCTGCTGCTATTGCTGCCGCTGCAAGGCAGCAAAGGCGTGCAGACATCGAGGGGCCCCCTTTGGGGGCCCCTGGGGGTTTGGGGTTTGCAGAGGAACAATATTTAATATAAATTTTTGTTTATTTGTTATTTATTTCCACAAAAAGAATTAAATAAGCCTAATCTTGTCGCGCTGCTGCGGCCCGCGGAAGTGACCCTGCTGCTGCACACGCGGCGCTGCTAGGGTGTCTACGCAGCTGGCAGCGGCAGCTCACTAACTGCTGCCGTTTAAAGCTTCTCTTTTTTGTTTTTTAATTTTAATTTATTAATTTAAACCATTTGAACTTTTCAATATATCTGGAAAGTAATAAGGCAAGGAGCAGGCAGCGGCTGAGACGCGACTGGCGTTGTCGCTCCTGCTGCTGCTGCCGCTGCTGCTGCTGCTGCTGCAACGACACTCGCTGAAAATATAATTTAAAGCCATTTTTGCTGCTTTGCCTTCTTTTAAAACCCAAGCAGCATGCAGCAGCTGCTGCGCAGCCAGGAGACAAGGGGGGGGGCCCCCGAGGGCAGTACCGCGGGGCCCCTGGGGGGCCCCCCAGACCCTTCTTTGTTGGCTTCTTGCCTAAGAGACGCAATTGTACAAATAATCTTAGGGTCTCAAACGTTGCAAGGGCCTCAAGAGGGGGCCCCCCAGGGGGCCCCCCCGGTTGCCCCCGAGGGAGCTCCCCTGGGGGGCCCCCCGGT